>NC_049198.1:9253158-9494750 GCF_009769625.2 Cygnus olor | reverse complement strand
GCGAGGAAGGCGTTAAACGTCTCTGCTTTACCTAAGTCCTTGTCTGTGAGCTGACCTTCCCATCAAGTAGCGGACCTATGTTTTCTTTGGTCCTCCTTTTTCTCTTCACATATCTAAAAAAAACCATTTTATTGTCTCCCACAGACTTGGCCAGCTTCAACTCTAGTTGGGCTTTAGCCACACGAATTTCTCCTTCAAACGCGAACAGCGTCCCTGTATTCCTTCCTCGTCACCTGACCCTCCTTCCAGCAGCCGTACATTTTCTTTTTTCGCCTAAGCTCCAGTAGAAGATCAGCCAGGCCGCCTTCTGCCCGCCTGCTTGACTTCTGATATTTGGGAATTGCCTGATCTTGTGCTTTTAGGAGGCAGTGCTTAAAGACTGACCAGCACTGGTGGACGCCAATGCCTTCAAAAGCAGTTTCCCTTGCGACCGTGCTGACTAGTTCCCTGAGCAGCCTGAAGTCTGCTTTCCCCATATCCAGGGCTGAAGTTTTGGTGGCAGTTTTCCTTCTGTCACCAAAAATTTTCAACTCAACCACTTCATGGTCTCTATGGCCGAGATGGCCACCAATTGCCACATCTCCCACAAGACCCTCTCTGTTCTCCAGCAACAGATCTAGGAGGGCACCTTTCCTAGTTGGCTCCCTTAGCACCTGCACCGAGAAGTTATCATCTAGGTGCTTTATGAACCTCCTGGACTTGCTCATGTCAGCCGTGTGGTGATCCCAGCTGACGTCTGGCAAGTTGAACTCCCCCATAACGACAAGGGGAGTTAATCTTGAGGCATCTCTTAGTTCCACAAACAATCATTCATCGGCGTTCTCATCCTGGCTGGGTGGTCTGTAATAGACTCCCACAACGACATCCCCTTTATTTGTCGTCCCTTAATCCTTACCCAGAGGCTCTCAACTTTGCCATCATCAACTTGCCTATCCCTTCTGAAGAGCTTGTAGCCGTCCATGGCAGTACTCCAGCCGTCCATGGCAGTACTCCAGCCGTGGGAGTGATCCCACCATGTTTCAGTTACGGCAACTAGGCCGTAGTCAGCCTGTTGCACAGTCGCTTCCAGCTCCTCCTGTTTGTTGCCCGTGCTGCGTGCACTGGTGTAGATGCACTTCAGATGAGACATCTGCCTCACCCCCAGCTTCAGCATTGTTCCCTCAGGCTCTTCTCTGGTGAGCCCTGTTTTATGCCCTTCACCGGCCAAGCTAGTTGTCCTCTGGTGGGACAGCACACCTTCCCTGGTATCCCTGAGCCCACCTTCCCTCTTCATCCCAACACCACTATGCGTGAAGGCTCCCATACCTATAAGTTTATTTACACAAATAAGTTTATTTAATTACAATATTGGAGATTTTGAAAATCACAAGCTCCATGGACTCTGGCCCTGCCTCTCCTGTGGCCTGTATTGGCAGCAGCGCTCAGATGTAGAGCTCTGCGGTGATACAGACGTCTTCTGCTGCCTACGGCAAATCCTATCCCAGACCGAGCTGATGCTGTTGCTGTTCGGTTCCGCTGCAGTGCCCTGGGTGCCACAGGTTTGGCGCAAGTGACACGAGCACGGGTATCTGGTGATAGGGGCACTGCAGTGCTCTGAAGACGACGAGCTGGAGTAGCCATGGGGCTCCTGGGGTCTTGTGGAGGCTAAGATGGGAGCTGGCCTGGCCTGTGCATTTCCCCGAGGGAGGTTGCTGCCTGTCCACTTTTCTTGGCTGTCGGTGCCCTGGGAGCAGGCCCCACAATCTGGGGAGCTCTCGACCTTGCCAGGGCACTTCTTCCTCCAAGGCCACCACTTAGGTCCCCTGGTGCCTGCCTCAGCCCCAGCTGTTTCAGACTGCCGTGGTCACCTCCGCACTGGTGTTTCCTTTCAGAGGGACAGCCGCAGCCCGGAGGTGGAAGCTGCTGTCAGAGCGTCCGGTCTGCTCGGTGCTGCTGCCCCAGTGGCCTTGTGGGGCTCCTGCGGCTGGTCCCACAAAGTGTCTGCGGTGCTTCCGACTGGTGCTCAGGCCTCAGGCTTGTAGCTTGGACCACGGGCCTGAGGGCTGGGTAGACTGCGGTGGGCTCTTGTCCTGCCCACGCGTTCGGCATCCCAAAGGGCGTCCTCACAATTTCACCCTTGGGAGCTGTGTCCATCCTGTGGCCAGAGCAGCCGTTCCTGGTGTAGTGTGTGTGAGCCCTTGGGGCTGCCCAGCCGCTCTCCTCCCGGGCACTGCTCGCTGGGATGGGCGCTCCGGGTCGAGCTGGTCCCTGGGATGCTGCAGCTCCGGGGCCTCGCGCTGCTCCTTGGGCATGAACGTGGCCTCGGGCCTGTGGAAATGGACAGGCTGCGGGTGGAAGCGTGGTGGTCCAGAGGCCGCTGGGCAGACAATGGAGGCCCCGTGCTTCGTCCAGTTCCTCTTGACCTGGTCCGGATAGAGGAGAGGCTTGCATTTGAGGAAGGGGACACAGGGACATTGTGGTGGCAGGGGGCCAGAACAGGCATTTTCAGGCAGTGCTTCATGCTCCTCTTCAGCTGACTGCTGCACTGTCCCAGAGGAGCTTTCTAGGTTTTCTTTGCTTGCCGTCTGCATGCAGGCCTTGCTGCACTCCTCAAGCCTCAGCTGCGGCTCTGAGATGTCGACAGGCGCAGCAGTTTGGGGCTGGTTCTCATTACCAGCATCAGCCCCCAGTGGTCTCAGGATGATGACGAAGTCAGTTTGGCAGCCCTGGTCTTTTCGTAACACTGTGTTGGCTGGGCTGGGAAGTGCTGAGAGGTCCACGGACAAGCCGAGGGTTGCTGGGACACCTCAACCCACTGCTGTCGCCCCTCATCTGGGCGAAGGAGACTCTCACGCACGATCGTCCCCATTTCTGGTGGCTGCATGGAGGAGGAGACCACAGCCGGTTGCTCTTCATCTCCGCTGCCTGGCTTGGAGCCCTGCTTCCCAAGCCTGGGGGGCCTGGGGGCTGTCAGAACCTCTAGGCACTGCCTCTTCCCACGAAGCTCATCAGCCTCCTCTGCACTGCTGGTTTTGCTCAGGGCAGAGTCCAGATGTTGGTCTTCTTCAGGGATGTCTGCGGGATGTGTCTCCTTCCTGGGCGCTGGCTGGCACGGAGGCTCTGGCTCTGTGGGGGCTCCTCCATGGTGCTCCAGAGAGGCGTTGCTCCAGCTCCCAGGACAGCTCTTGCTCCTGGGGATGCCGTAGCCACAGCAGGACAGGCTGCCCCGCTCCAGCAGCTCCTCCACGTCCTTCGATGCCACTTGCCAGAAGTCAGGCCTCAGCGCAGCAGCCTCACACCCGGGCAGTGCCGACAGCACCAGCTGCTGCAGCTCCTGTATGGCCTCGATGCACTCCGTACAGCCAGGGCAGCAGCGCCCTGACCCCCACAGCTGCTTGGTGCCTGCAAAACAGGGAGGGAATCTGAGCTGCGGTGGGACAGAGGCACCAGGGCCACCTCAGGCCCATCGGGATGGGCTGCTCGGTCCTGAGGCCAACCCAAAGGGGACTCACCAGGCTCCGGTGCTGCTGCTTGTAGCTGCCATCCCCACTTGCGCCAGCACAGACCGTCACCCTGTGGGCACAGGAGCACAGCACAGTGACCAACCTGGGGAGGGACCCGTGGGGCCACTGCCGACACTCCCCTGCCCCCGGAATCCCAGCCTCATGTCCCCCCACCCTCAAGTCCCCTGTACCAGTTGGCGCCGGCCCTTGGCAAGCAGGGAGAGCCCGGCCACCAGAAGCAGGAGGCCGGGGAATAGGAAAACGCTGCTGTCGTCAACCATCGCTCACAGCCAGGTACGACCGCACTGGCAGACGTGGGGTGGTGGCCGGTGCTTTATAGGGACACGGCCATGAGGTCACAGACAGCACGTGGCGATGCCTCTGTGAGGTCACAGCCCCCAGCCCACGTTGAAGCAGGCTGGTGCCCCTGTGCTGCATTTGTGGGGAGGTGGAGGACCAGGATGGCTCCGCCGGGCTCCTCGCTCGGGGCCAGGGTCACAGCCCACTGCCCAGCTCCAGCTGTGTCCGACAGCCTCTCCTGTCCCCCACCCCAAGCTCCTTAGTCTGCCACACTACGCAGATTCGCTATCACAGCTGGGAAGGAACTCTTTATTGCTTTTGGTCCCGAGTGACGGCGGAGCTCTCAGCACAACCACCTGGCTTATGAAAGGGCGCTATGACTTCACGAAGGGCCCTGCAGTTTGAGATGCCGACAGACACTGCAGCACGGGGCTGCTTCCCGACCTCAGCGCATCCACTCGGTGCTCACAGACACCGGTGTGAGAAACAAAGCTGTGTTTCTGCAATAGAAGGTGTTTTTGTGGTGGAAAATCCACTAACCTTGCATATTCAAAAGGGATTGTGCAGGCATGACAGCAGCACAGCAGGGGGGGAGTTTGTTAAGCAGAGAAGGGGAATGTCCCGGTGTCCCAAAATAAGGAGGATAGCTAGGAAAAACCAGACGAGCAGTGTGAAATCAGTAAAAACACAAATCACAGGATCTATAGTCATGAGAGAAGAAGGAAAAAAAAAAAAAAAAGGATAAACTAACATTTGGTCAAATAATACTGTACGTATGTGGTATAGAAAGGAACAAAGAAACAAAGACCACGGGCCCTCTAGTCATGAGAGAAGAAGGAAAAAAAAGGAAAAGGAGAAATTAACAGTTGGTCAAATAAAACTGTACGTATGTAGTATAGAAAGGCCTTGAGAAGTTTGTGAACCCGCAGTACTCAGCCAATGAGGAAACTGGGGAGGAATCAGCTGTCGGGTAATAGGGAATATAAAGTGATGATGAACTGTTACTGTGCGCTCCTGCTTGCAGGACGCCCGCCTTTGCAATCGCAAATAAAATACAATAAATAAATAAATAAATAAATAAAATCTTCACAGAAGATCCTGTCTGAAGAAAATCATTGAGATTTTTCTCACAATCTCGGGGCTGTTCCAGGATCTTGTTGCCTTCCAGAGAGTTCTTGCCACCACAGAGAGGAAGGTGCACCCTGCTGATTTCACCCATTCCGTCGGGGGTGGTGGGTTGTGTCAGGATGGCCGACAAAGGACCAAGACAGTTAAACTGAAGACAGGCTCTGCGAAGCACTTGGGGGGGGGGGGGGGGGGGAGAAGGGATATCAGCACAGGCACAGCACAGGCACAGGGGTAACTGCTGATAACCTGGACCGGGAATTCCATGCACGGACCAAAGTAAGGCAAACTTCACCGTATTGCCTTGGGGCGGGTTCGGGGAGACTCTTATGTGCAGTGTGAATAAGATGCACTTTCAGTGTGAAGCGAGTGTGGAGTCCCAATCAGCGAAAGATAGACATGCAAAGGAGAGTCTCGGGACATTGGGCCCTTAGGTGTACAGTACCCCAAGCACGGTGAGGTGAGGTGCTCGTCAGTACACCAAACCTCTGTGCTAATCCTAGGTGAAGGCGTGTGGTACCCTGTGGGTGGTAAAGTCACTGCAGCACGTCAGGAAGAGATGGGGAATAAGGGTTGCAAGAGTCAGCAGAGTGAGGGTGGAGACCCCGGCACTGTGCCTAAAGGTAGTCCTTTGGGGAGAATGGCAAGGATTTGAAAAAACAACCCAAAGACTAGGGAAAAAGATTTAAAAACAAACAAAACAAAAAAACAATGAATGGTTAGATATTGTGTAATTGCTGTAGTGGGTTTACGTGGCAAGGTTTTGGTAGCAGGGGGCCATACGGATGGCTTCTGTGAGTAGGATCTAGAAGCTGCCGCCCCATGTTTGGTAAGGGCCCCACTGCTGACCAGAGCTGAGCCAGTAAGTGATGTTGTTTTGCGCCCTGTGAGAGCATATTTAAGACAGGGGAAAAAAAAAAAAAAAAAAAAAGTTGTGCCACACAGCAGCTGGGAGAGTGAGAGGAGTGAGGAACAGCCTTGCAGGCGCCAAGGTCAGTGAAGGAGGGGGAGAGGTGCTCCAGGCGCCGGAGCAGAAGTCCCCTGCGGCCTGTGGTGAGGACCATGGTGAAGCAGGCTGTCCCCCTGCAGCCCATGACGTACCACGGTGGAGCAGGGTTCCACGCTGCAGCCCGTGGAGGAGACCACGGTGGAGCAGGCGGACCTGCACCGACGGAGGCTGCGGCCTGTGGAAGACCCCTGCTGGAGCAGATTCCGGGCCGGACCTGTAGCCCGTGGAGAGGAGCCCACGCAGGAGCAGGTGACCTGGCAGGAGCTGCTGACCACGGGGGATCCAGGTTGAGCAGTTTGCTCCTGAGGGATGGACCCCGTGGTACGGACCCACATCTGGAGCAGTTCTTGAAGAGCTGCTGCCTGTGGGCAGCCCACGCCGGATCAGTTCGGCAAGGACTGCATCCCGTGGGAGGGACCCCACAGCACAGGGGACGAGAGTGACCGAGAAGGAGCGGTGGAGAAGAAGTGCTATAGACTGACCATAACCCCCATTCCCCCGTTCCCCTGCACCGCACGGGGGGAGGAGGTGGAAGAGGGTGGATGGGGGGGAAGGTGCTTTTGGTTTCTTTCCTTCGTTTCTCATTTCTCTAGCTTGTTAGTAATAGGTAATAAATCTTACTATCTCCTTATGCTGAGTCTGTTTTGCCCGTCACAATAATTGCTGTGCGATCTCCCTGTCCTTATCTCAACCCTTGAGCCCTTTTCATCGTATTTTCTCCTCCCACGACCCTGAGATTAAGAGTCTCGTGCTCTACTGACTGAGCTAGCTGGGCTTTTTTTCTCCCCGTCCTCTTTGAGCTTCCACCCCTCGCCTCTGTGAAAAGCATATTTAAGAATAATCACAATATATTCTCACTTTACAATTATCACAATCTTCACAAACTTCACTTACATCAAAAAGAAAAAGAATTCCCCACACCAAAATAAACATAACATCATCACAACACCGACAAGGTGGACAATTTACACACACACCACTCCTCGTCCCTTTACCACACTAACATGAAATATATCCCTTTCTTAAATTCTTCACAACTTTTACATTCATAACAATTATCCAGTCCATGTTTTGCCCGTTGCTTCTCTCAACTATCGTCCTTATCTCAAATTCCTCGAGCCCCACGTTGGGCGCCAAAAAGGACTGTGGTGGTTTTACTTGGGTGGGCGGCCGAGCTCCACCACAACCGCCCTCTCACTCCCCCTCCTCAAAGAGGAAGGGGGAGAAAATACAACACAAAGAGCTCGAGGTTTGAGATGAGAATGATTTAATTAAAGGGAAAGGGAACGGGGAGAAAAAGAAACAAAAGAAATAATAAGGCCGCGCGGAAGCACAGAGAGAAAGAAAAAAAAGTTATTCTCCACTTCCCATCAACGAGCGATGTTCGGCCACGTCCTGGGAAGCAGGGCCTCAAAACACGTAGCGGTTGTTCAGGAGGACAGCCCCCTCTCCCACGAGAGCCCCCCTTTTTATTGCCGAGTGTGACATCAGATGTTATGGAATATCCCTTTGGTTGGTTTAGGTCAGCTGCCCTGTCCCTCCCCATCACTTGCCCACCCCCAGCCTGCTGGCTCTTGGGGGCTTGGAGGGAGTCCTGATGCTGTGCCAGCACTATGCAGCAATAGACACAACGCTGGAGCGATACCAGTGCTGTTCCAGCTACGAGTGCAGAGCAGAGCACTGTGTGGGCTGCTGCAGGGAAAGGCGACTCCATCCCAGACAGACCCAACACAACTGTCTGGCCTAAAAAGCCAACAAAAGGAACTTCAGTATTTTGGCCAAAATACAGGCCTGATGAAAATTCAGGCTTTAAATTTATATGTAAACAATCAGACTCCTTTTTCGGAGGAGGAATCAAGTTATGCTCCCTCTAATCCTAATATTGCACCGGAGGCAGGAACACCTGCTGCAGAAGGGGAGGCAGGGACTGCAATTGACACTGTCGCTGGAGAAGGAGCGCACTCTAGGCTCTGGAAGAATTAGGACAATGTAGAAGAGATACTGAGAATTTCGCCTTCCTTGATACTCACAGTACTAACACCAACTGTGTATCCTCTTAGGGAGGTTCCAGTGGGACAAGGACAAAAAGGTTATGTGAACTACCCCTTGCCAGCAGAGAGGTTAGGAGTTTTAAGAAGGTTTTATTTTAAGAAACAGTCTTTAATTGAGGACCCTATAGGACCAGCAGAACAGTCAAATCCATTTCTAAGGCCTAATTTGTATTCCGGGGGGCAGGGGGTAATGTCAATCCTGAGTATGTTATTCACTGGAGAAGAGTGGAAAGACCCTGAAATGGGGGTGGAAGCAACAATACAGATGGACGATTTTACCTCAGGGGTTTACAGGGCCACCGATTTGTTTGGGCAAGTTCTAGAACAGATCTGGGAGCAATTCCAACCTCCGGAGGAGGTGTTACTGTTACAACATGTGGATGATCTTTTATTCTCAGGACAGGAGAAAGGAGTTCTGAAGGACGCCACTAACAAGCTATTAAACTTTCTGCCAAAACAGGGCTTGAAAGTGTTGGAAAATAAGTTAAAATTCGTAGAAAGAGAAGTCGGGTATTTAGGGCATCTAGGGTCTGAGGGAGAACAAAGAATAAATCAAGAGAGGATTCAGGGAACTGTTGAGCTACCCCTACACAAAAGCAAAAAGAAGTAAAAAGTTTTAAGAGAAAGAGGTTTTTAAGGAACTAGGAGTGACAAAGTCCAAAGGAAAACAGACACCCCCTGGTGGGAGAGAAATGCTGAATAAAGTGATAATGAGGCAAATATTAACTGCTTGACATCAAGAGGGTCGTTGGGGAATTCAAGCAACGTGTGACGCTGTGCTATGGAAATATGTATGTGTAGGAATATATATACTCTGGCTGAACAAGTATGCGGGCGTTCTGTAGTATGTCAAAAGGTAAATAGGAAAATTATCAGCCGTCAGCCCGAAGGGGGGCGAGAACCAGGAATTCAACGCTTCCAAAATATACCGCTAGATTTTACTGAACTCCTTAGAGTGGATGGATTTAAATACTTATTAGTCTTGGCTGATCATTTGTCAGGGTGGGTGGAAGCTTTCCCTTCAGTATCTGCTACTGCGAACATAGTAACTAAAGTAATTCTAGAACAAATAATTCCCAGGAATGGAATTGTTGAAAACATTGACTCTGATCAAGGAATCACTTTCTGTCAGAAATACTGCAAGGCCTAATGTGGACTCTAGGAATTAAGCGGAAGTTTCACACTCCTTGGCATCCTTTCTCTTCTGTAAGGGTGGGGCGGATCAGACAGTAAAGAAGCAATTGACTAAGTTCTGGAAACTCAGCTTCCCTGAACGAAGTGCTTACCTTTGGAACTTCTCCGAATTCAGACTGCCCCAAGAAAAGAGGCGGGAGTTTCCCCATATGAAATATTATATGGATTGCCGTACCTGGACAAAGGGAATGGATTACCTCAATTTGAGACAAAAGATGCTTTTCTTAAGAACTACATACTTGGGTTTGTGAGAAAACTCTCAATAATTTTCTTCAGACAGGATCTCCTGTGAGGCTATTTTATTCGCAATTGCAATGGCAGGCGTCCTGCAAGCAGGAGCGCACAGTAACAGTTCATCATCACCTTATATTCCCTATTACACGACACCTGATTTCTCCCGTTTCCTCATTGGCTAAGTACTACAGGTTCATAAATGTCTCGATGCCTTTCTATACCACATATGTACAATTTAATTTGACCAACCGTTAATTTCTCCTTTTTCTTTTTTTTTTCCCTTCTTCTCTCATGACTAGAGGGCTTGCGATTTTTGTTTTTACCAATTTCGTACTGCTCACCCTGTTTTCCTTAGCTATTCTCCTTGTTTTGGGACATTGGGACCTCCCCCTTATCTGCTTAACATACTCCCCCCTGCTATGCCGCGCAGTCACTTTTGAATATGCAAGGCTAGTGGAATTTTCCTCTGCAAAAACAACTTCTATTGCAAAAATACAACTTCGTTTCTCACAATTCCCCCCTCTTCTTTTCTTACTCCTGTTGTTGGTTTTGCACCTCTTCACATACCTCGCTCCTGAGTTTTTCCAATATTAAGGCGCAATATTCTTCTTTGGATGGCATGGAGAATGACAGATACACAATGGCCTTATTGCTATAATAGCAACAAATAGTTGTTTGAGCCAATTCCATTCAGGTAACCACGCAGTTAGTTTCTCCCAAATGTTTCTAAATCCCCAGGAAGTGTCGTCTTGAGCCACTCTATGTAAGATCTTGGTGGTTTTTTTTCCCCAATATTTTTGTAATCAGTCAAATTCGTCCCATTTGATCTACATACATACAGCAACTAGCATTAATTACAGTGCACGCTCCTCCTTGTGAGGTTAGTAATAAATCTAATACCATTCGATTCTGGAATACTATTTTTACAAACTTGTTATCTCCTTTTGTAGTGCCTAGACTGCATCCAGAGTGTTATGACCAGATCAAGAGGAAGCGGAAGAAGCATGGGGCCACCATCGTCTGCCCAGCGGCCTCTGGACCACCACGCTCCCACGCGCAGCCTGTCCATTTCCACAGGCCCGAGGCCACGATCATTACCAAGGGGCAGTGCGAGGCCTCTGACCACTTCTGCCACCCAGGCCAGAGGAGAGGCAGGGCCAGCATCCACGGAGCTTGTGATTTTCAAACGCTCCAATATTGAAAATAAATAAACTTATCTGTGTAAATAAACGTATAGGTATGGGAGCCTTCGCGCACAGTGTGTGTTGGGGATGAAGAGGGAAGGTGGGCTCAGGGATACCAGGGAAGGTGTGCTGTCCCACCAGAGGACAACTAGCTTGGACGGTGAAGGGCATAAAACAGGGCTCACCAGAGAAGAGCCTAGGGGTGACTTGCGGAAAACGGACTCCGCAATCAGTAAGATTGTAAAGTAGGTATGTTTATTCACAACTGGGCAGCACGGGGGGTAGTCCTGCCAAAGTCGTGCGCACCTGACGTGGCAACTTGCCATGGTTATATGCAGCAGAGAGTTACATATGCATGAAGTTTCACAATACGCCTATACGTATTCATAACCTGACCCCGCTTCATATTAAAATTAGTTCCAAGGAGTCATTCCCATAAACTCCTCCCATCTGCTCTTGCGCAGTGTATTCTGGTGGTGGTCGTCGGGGGTCGTGGGGATGAAGGTTGATGACTCTTCCTCATCACCGCTAGCTGACTTCTTGTCTTTGCGCAGACTCCGTTGCTCCTTGGCTCTTGTCCACCCGCAGGACCAGGTTCTGCCAGTTTCTTAAGATAGGCTCACGCTCTTATTAGGAGACTGACCTTGGTAAGGGGCCCAAGGCTTCTTGCTTTAGTTAATTTGCACAATGCACCATAGTTAGCAAAGACATTAAGTAGCATCCTAGTTTAATGCCGTCAGCGCTCTATCTCTACTTGATAAGATTCTCCTAACTCCCTCTCTCAGTCCCCCCTTTTCTGAAAAGTTAGTAAATTCTTTTACTATTTCTAGGTTCAATATAGTGTTTCTCTATCTATCACTCTTTCAAAATATCTGTTAGACTCCAGTTTCTGTCTGAGTTGGTTCTTTTTCCACTCGCTATAGGAGTTTCCTGTACTCTTAAAACACCATAAGGTACACCAGATCACTACGCAAAGAACCATAGACAAAACCACGACCACGATTATTGTGATAAACAACTGTTTCAGCCAGGTTGGGTTTGGCAACCAGGAAGTTAATTTTTCTACCAAGTCTGTAAATCCCCAGGATGTATCATCCTGAGCTACTGCATGCAAAATTTTATTCTTTTCCCAAATCTTCTCCAGGTCAGTCTCAATCTGGTTTTGTTAGCATATACACAGCAAGTTGGGTTTACGACTGTACACAATCCTCCCTCCTTGGCTAAAAGTATATCTAATCCCATCCTATTCTGAAGCACTACTTTGTGTAGGGAGGAAATTTCTTCCTGTAATGCCGAAAGAGCATCAGCTGTGGCATTTTCAGTAATTTCTAATGTGGCTGAGATATTTACGACAGCTTTTTCTAATTCACTTATTCCCAGGGATGGAATCAACCACCTTACAAAACTACGGAATCCCGTGGGTCTCATCACGAAGGGGTTATTTGAAACAGTACGTGTTTGTCTCCATAAGGTCTGGACTATTCCCGGAGTTGGTTCAGTGAATATACCCCCCTCAAGGGCTAAGACAGCCCCCAGTGCAATGACCCTTCCAATTTAAGGGTAAGCTTTTTCTAGCATGCCCATCTCCACATAGCTAATAGAATCCTTTTGTAGCTTGCAGATTTGCATGAAAGAATTGAGGCCGTGAGATCCTGAGTTCGTTGACACCTACACCATAATCTCTAATTTTAGTAAGATTAAAAGTTCCTACATATTCTGCCATACTACAGTTGTCAGGTTCCTGGGCTAAATAACTAAGTGGACCTGTACCTATGCATGGGGTTTTGTCATTTAAGCACCTGGTGTATATGCTAACAGTTTTGCGTGGGAGTAGTTCAAATCTCTCCCCTAGATGTTCACAATCATCCTTGCCAAACTGACACGTTCCATTTCTTGGGTGCACAAAGGTCAATGTCCAATTCATAATGGGTATGTCCTATACGGGGAATTCTAGGTTGCCTCTAGGCATCAGTGTGCACACCCAACAGTCAGAAAGGTTGAAACTATCACTCACTGCCTGGGTGAGCTTCACATAGGTATTGTGCACCCACTGTTCAGTTTCCTTGACCAATGATACCATTAAGACCATGAGAAATGTAACCTTCCAGGTTGCACCTGAGTAACCTTCCATGGGGTCTTGGGTGCCTTTTTCACTCTGTTGTGGTAGATCCAGGCATTCTGCTCCTTGATTCTGATCGCTGTGACCTGGAATGGTCCTTCCCACTGTGGTTTCAAGGTCTTCTCTGCAAGAGACTTTACATACATATAATCTCCAGGTTGTATATTGTGCACTGGTCCATCTAACCCTCTACCCCGAGTCCCACTCACATGCGTTCCAATTGCATCGAGCTGTTTACCTAAGGCCACCATACAGAAGGTCATAATTTCATCCCCAGCTTGCATCCCTCTTTGTATTCCATAGGGTTGTCCATATAAGATTTCAAAGGGGCTTAGCCCTTCCTTTGCCCTTGGTCTAGTTCGTATACGCAAAAGGGCTAAAGGAAGAGACTGAGGCCAGGCCAAATTTGCTTCCTGTCCCAATTTTACAATTTGCTGTTTGATTAAGTGGTTCATTTTTCTACTTGGCCACTCGACTGAGGGTGATATGTGGTATGAAGTTGCCAGTCTATACCCAAATGGCAGCTAATTTGTTGTACCACTTTTGCCGCTGTCAGAGGATATAGTTGCTGGAACTCTAAAACGTGGTATTATTTCTTGTAGTAACATCTTAGTTACCTCCCGAGCCTTGGCTGTTCTGGTTGGAAATGCTTCTGGCCATCCTGAAAAGGTGTCAGTTAATACCAATAAAAACCGCTACGCCCCTTTTCTTGGGAGTTCACTGAAATAAATCTGCCATTGTTGTCCAGGCCCATTACCTTTTCCGATTTGGCCCATTTTTGGCTTGGGAGTGTTCTTGGGATTAGTCTGGAGACAAAGATCACATTGCTGAGTTACCTGTCTTACTGTGGTATACAAATTAGGCCCTACCCATTTTTTATTTAAAAACTCTTACGCTACTTCAGCTCCCCAGCATGCTTTATTATGTTCTCCAGTTATCACTCAATTTAATGTGGTATCACAATTCTCCCATCATTTATTTATGTTAAACCTGTAGGTAACATTTTCCGTTCACATCTTAGAATATTCTACTTCATTTTCTAAAGCTTTTTTTAGTGCCTGATTTTCTGTTCCTGGTACTAGTGCCAAAAGTTGACTCTCAGATGCCTGTTCAGCCACCCCTTTGGCTCCTGCATCAGCCAATCTATTTCCCCTTTCAATATCAGTATTCCCTGCTTGATGTAACTTTAATGTCAACTTTAGTAGGCAGGTATACTGCTTGGAGTAATTTCAGTATCTCTTCTGCATGTTTAATTGAGGAAGATAAAAGTCCTCTCTCCTTCCAAATTTCCCCATGTGCATGCACCACACCAAAAGGCATATTTCAAATCTGTCCAAATGTTTGCCAGTTCAAAAGCTCTTATCAAGGTGATGATTTCCACCTTTTGGGCTGATGTTTGTTACCGCATATCCTGTGAGGCGAAGTCCCTGGCAGACGAAGCTGCTGCCATCTATATACCAATCCTCCGCATCTTCTAGGGGTGTATCCTTTAAGTCTGGCCAGCTGGAGTATACCGTGTCCATGGTCTTGATGCAATTATGAATGGGTAATCTGGAAACTCTGTTACTAAGGAAAGAGGCTAGGTTCACAGTATTAGTGCTGAAAAAAATTAGTAAACTAATAGTCCATTATACACATTCCTTTTCTTCTTCAGTGGCTAGCATTTGCGTATTGCTACAGTGTCCCCTTTTCCCGAGGAGGTCTTTCAAGCTTAAGATCACAGTTCCCGAATATGGTGGGGCTATTCTTGAACCCCTGTGGTAACCCTGTCCAAGTAAGCTGAGTTTTCCGTCCTCTGTTAGGATTTTCCCATTCAAAGGCAAAGAGTTTCTGACTTTCAGTTGCCACGGGCAGGCAGAAAAAGGCATCCTTTAACTCTAGTACCAGGAACCAAACTTGACTGTTTTTCTCATTTTGTAATTCCAATCATTTTTCCCAATTTAAATTTCAAGCATTGCAAAAAAAAAAAAAAAAAAAAAAAAAAAAGCCTTTGTTTCCTAGCTTTATTTCAACTACTGGACCTGCTAGAGTAGATGCCCCAGGTCCCCGTCATTCCTGACTCTTGTAAGTTTATCCTGCAGCCTAAGACAATTTCTTTCTGATATCAGGGGCCGATTGCCCTAGAAAGAGGCTAGCCAATTGCCTCTGTTTGTTTTCTGAAGCCAGGTCCAAATTTTTTGTCTGTTTTTTTTTGTTTGTTTGTTTCTCTTCATTGCGTTTCAAAGTTGGTCCAAAAATTAAAAAATTCCATAGGGGTTTCTTCTGGACCTTGTTGGAACAGATTCTCAATTCCCAATTTAACCAGATTTTGGTATTTACATAATTTCCGGGGTGATTAGGGTCTCAGTGGGGGGGTCGGTCAGGGGAATGCAATCGTTGACAGTTCCCTGAGCGGTCCCATTGGCAATCTGAGCTCACACATGAGCTCAGGTTGTTTTAAGAGTTAGCTGCTTTTCTGTTTCCATGACAACTCTCTCGGACCCATCATGGTCCCTCTGCCCCAGAGGGCTCACACCCGTGATTTAGAGATCTCAGCCTCGGGTTGAGGCGGAACTATTAGCATTCCTACGTCCTCTTTCCCTGCTCATTCAACTTCAAACAGCTCTGTTAAATACTACATGCCACACAACCACCTCCAACAACCCTTTTAACACTTCCTTTATCTTTCTCCAGCCTGTACTTTTCTAATGCCAACACCAAAGGCTCAGTCAGGGGCCAACTTAATTCCATACCTTTTCCCTCCAAGATGCTGAAACAACATATCAGTATACAACATTTCATCCTATTCTCCTTCTCTCCTCAAAAACAACATGAATTGCAAGATAGTGTTATAGTCGATTGATCCATAAAGTGGCCATTTAGCTTACATAGTGGCCACCATTGATTGCAATACTTAGTGATAAGTCCTCTTGCTTTCTGTGCCCCCATTTCTAACAATATCCTTCCAACAATGTGCCAATATGCACCCAAGGAGGCTTTCTTTAAAACGTCTTTGTTTTGGATATTACCCATTTCCTTGATTTCCCATTCCCTTTTATTTATTTATATTAGTTACTGACCCTTGTCTCCATTTCCACGCAAACCTTTTTATTGCAGGTTTTTACTATCTTTTCCTAATCTTCTTCCCAAATGTCCCAGTTCTCTGGGATTAAACTCTTCTTTCCACATACAAACTTTACTATTTCAGATTATTAATGAGCCCCGTTCCAATCATAAATCCACAGCACTTCGGGAAAACACCTGAAGCACTCAGCCTTCCATCTTCTACACAAACAATACCACCTTTTTCACAAAATTTACATTTCAACAAGACCGAATTTCAAGCCGAATGCTAATTTTTCTCATGCACTTTGTTAGTAAGCCCACACAAAACAAGGAATCACTCCTGCGTATCCATCAATATGGGGGTTTAAAAAGGTATTGAGGCCTAAATAAATTCGCTCTCCCCCTTCTTACCAAATTCCCAGGGCACAAGCCCGAACCACCAAAGAAGTGACTCTCTGTTCTACCGCTTTGATAATTAGTCAGCCTCCCTCCCCCGATACTCGGAAAACTGACCAAACATCACAGCGAATACACTGTGCAACAGGCTGACTACGGCCTAGTTGCCATAACTGAAACATGGTGGGATCACTCCCACGGCTGGAGTACTGCCATGGACGGCTACAAGCTCTTCAGAAGGGATAGGCAAGGAAGGAAGGGTGGTGGTGTGGCTCTTCATATTAAAGAGTGTTTTGATGTTGAAGAGCTTGGGGCTGGGAATGATGAAGTTGAATGTCTATGGAGAAGGCTCAGGGGGAAAGCCTGTAGGGCTGACATTTGGTGGGGGTCTGTTATAGACCACCTCATCAAGACGAAGAGATGGATAAGACATTCTGTGAGCAGCTCGCAGAAGTTACACGATCACCAGCACTCGTTCTCATGGGAGACCTCAACTTCCCTGACACATGCTGCAAATATAATACTGCGCAGAGGAAGCAGTCCCGGAGGTTTCTAGAGTGTGTGGAAGACAGCTTCCTGACACAGCTGGTTCAAGAGCCTTCCTGGGGAGGTGCCCCACTAGACCTGCTCCTCACTGGCAGAGGAGGACTGGTGGGAGGTGTGAAAGCTGGGGACTGTCTTGGGCAGAGTGACCATGAAATTGTAGTTTTCTATCCTTGGTGATGTCAGAAGGGATACTAGCACGGGATCCACGGGACCCGTGGATCATTAGCTCAAAGCCCACCCCACGTCTGCCAGTACCTGGCTGTGAGCAATACTCGATGGCAGCTTCCAGCAACCAGCCAGCAACACAGGGCAGCATGGTGCGTGACAGCATTCTCCGCCCAGATGGAGGGCTGCCTCAGAGGATTGGGGAGTTCCTGAGGCCTCCTCTATTGCCCATGAAAAAAACAGTCCTTCTCAGCCCTGAGAACATGGTCTGCAAGCACATCCTTTAGAAGGACAAGGGGCTGCCACGCACACAAGGAATAGATTTTGAAGTTCAGCTCCCTACACATAATCCTACACATAATACAATAAACTGTGTTATCAACGGTGAGATCCTGTCTGAAAAAAATTACTGAGAATTTTCTTAAACTACCACAGGGTCGACCTGAGAACCGAGCAGCCCATCCCGATGGGCCCGAGGTGGCCCTGGTGCCTCTGTCCCACCGCAGCTCAGACTCCCTCCCTGTTTTGCAGGCACCAAGCAGCTGTGGGGGTCAGGGCGCTGCTGCCCTGGCTGTACGAAGTGCATCGAGGCCATGCAGGAGCTGCAGCAGCTGGTGCTGTCGGCACTGCCCGGGTGTGAGGCTGCTGCGCTGAGGCCTGACTTCTGGCAAGTGGCATCGAAGGACGTGGAGGAGCTGCTGGAGCGGGGCAGCCTGTCCTGCTGTGGCTACGGCATCCCCAGGAGCAAGAGCTGTCCTGGGAGCTGGAGCAACGCCTCTCTGGAGCACCATGGAGGAGCCCCCACAGAGCCAGAGCCTCCGTGCCAGCCAGCGCCCAGGAAGGAGACACATCCCGCAGACATCCCTGAAGAAGACCAACATCTGGACTCTGCCCTGAGCAAAACCAGCAGTGCAGAGGAGGCTGATGAGCTTCGTGGGAAGAGGCAGTGCCTAGAGGTTCTGACAGCCCCCAGGCCCCCCAGGCTTGGGAAGCAGGGCAGCGGAGATGAAGAGCCACCGGCTGAGGTCTCCTCCTCCATGCAGCCACCAGAAATGGGGACGATCGTGCGTGAGAGTCTCCTTCGCCCAGATGAGGGGCGACAGCAGTGGGTGGAGGTGTCCCAGACCTCCACCTGTGGACCTGTGGATTTTTAACTCAAAGCCCACCCTTGGAAACCCCGACCCATCCCTTCCAAGCAGGAGATTGGGTTCTGATACAGACATGGAGAGAACCGAAGCTGCAACCTTATTGGGAAGGACTGTTCCAAGTGCTCCTGACTACTGAGACGGCAGTAAGAATGGCTGAAAAAGGGTGGACTCATTGTACCCAGTAAAAGCATCAGTTGACCCTGATACCTGAGACACTGCCTTAACAAAGACTTTTAAGGTTATAACAGTTGAAACTACCTATTGTAAACCTTTAACTTCTCCGTAGAAGAATTCTTAATGAATTAATGAGTACACGGGATTGGATTACGCAGAATTAGAGTGTTTCCAGGCAGCACTCCCTGGAAGTGGGAGAAAAAGAAGGGGGGGGGGGGGGGTTGTCATTTAATCCCCAGCAGAAGAATCCTTATCAGTTTGTGATTTGTTTTGTTTTTCTTAATTAGTATAGGGGTGTATATATATATATAATTGATGTATTTTAAGTTTATCTTAGTAATACCCATTCTCAATGAATTAGTGATAGGATGGAGGGAAAAATCAGCATTTCCAATTAATCCAGAACATCTCTCGAGTTCTATCTCAAAATAATTGTTGGATTTGCACCCAGATACCTAGAAGTACTGGAAGGGCCTTGTCCCCGATTGCTATTTCCAGCAGCAACTGTGTCTGGATTCTCTAGATTTCTAAAAACGACGCATCATACTCAGTCCCAGAAAAGTAACAGATTTTGACGTTGAGCTCCCTGCACATAATCCTGACTACAATATAAATGTGTTATCAAAGGTGCCTTTTAAACAACATTGATAGAAACTCAGGGGGCAATAGTACTGACCCTGGGTGTGGAATTATTATCCATGAAGTAGGGAATCATCTGTACTGTACCGAATATGGTAGCTACGGGGATGCTAATAAACATAACACACACCAGATACAACATGAGAATCCTGTAACCGGATGGCCTGTCCCGAATGGCAAGGGGTGGTACTGGCTCTGTGGCCATAAAGCCAAGAAGGTGTTGCCCCTAGGATAGAAGGGAGCTTGCACGCTGGGGGCAAAAATTCCAAATGTCACTATTATTGAAGACGCACAAATCCAAAGCCCCCTTGAGACCACACGCAGAATTAAGCAGATTCCAGATAATCCTCCAGTAAAAAGAAACGAGGCCTTTCACAGTTGAAACAAGGCCTTTCACGGTTGTGCAAGGTGGTTTTTACCTTGGTTAGGGGTGAGTGATTTAGAAAAAGCCATTGTAACTATCTCAGCTATAACTGAAGAACCAGAAAATAACACTCTGGATGCAGTCTAGGCACTACAAAAGGAGATAACAAGTTTGCAAAAGTAGTACTCCAGAATCGAATGGTATTAGATTTATTACTAACCTCACAAGGAGGAGCGTGCACTGCAATTAATGCTAGTTGCTGTATGTATGTAGATCAAATGGGACAAATTTGACTGATCTCAAAAATCTTTGGAGAAAAAAGCAAACAAAAAAAAACAACATGAAGCACCTACGTAGAGTGGCTCAGGGACTGAAGATGACACTTCCTGGGGGTTTAGAAACATTTGGGAGAAACTAACTTCGTGGTTACCTGAATGGAATTAGCTCAAACAACTTTTTGCTGCTATTATAGTAATAATGGCATTGTGTATCTGTCATTCCCCATGCCATCCAAAGAAGAATATTGCGCCTTAATATTGGAAAAACTCAGGAGCGGGGTATGTGAAGAGGTGCAAAAACAACAACAGGAGTAAGAAAAGAAGAGGGGGGAATTGTGAGAAACAAAGTTGTATTTTTGCAACATAAGGTGTTTTTGCAGTGGATAGTTCCACTAGCCTTGCATATTCAAAAGTGACTGTGTGGCACAGCAGGGGGGAGTATGTTGAGCAGATAAGGGGAAGATCCCACTGTCCCAAAATAAGGATAGCTAAGGGAAATCCAAGAGTCCACTGGGACAACTCCTCCTGTGGAGATCGCCCCTCGTATTGCTCCTCCCACCACCATCGCGCCTCTTCTGGGTGAGGGACGATCATCCCCCTTGCTGATGGCGCACTGTTGGTGCGTACCCCAGCTGGTGGTTCTGGCAGCTCCTCTGCCTGCTTGGGGATTGGGGCCCCGAACATAAGTCCTGAGATGGTTGGGGGCCAGCAAGGCCTGCAGGTGTTGCCTGTTCATGGGAAGCATGTCTGGTTTTCCTGTGCTTCTGTTTCCACTGAGGGCAGAGTCTGTGTGCCACGCAGTCGCAGATCCACTGTCGCTTTCCTTGGTCTGTAGCGAAGCTGATTCTTCTGTGGGCCAGGCTGGGAAATGTTGGAGGGCCCATGGACAACCCAAGAGGCTGCAGAAACTCCCCATTCCTCAGAGGCAGCCATCCATCTGGGCGGAGAATGCTGTCACGCACCATGCTACCCTGTGTTGCTGGCTGGTTGCTGGAAGCTGCCATCGAGTATTGCTCACAGCCAGGTACTGGCAGACGTGGGGTGGGCTTTGAGCTAATGATCCACGGGTCCCGAGAGATGACAAAGAGGACAACAGCCTGTGAGAAACAAAGTTGTGTTTTTGCAATAGAAGGTACTTTTGCGGTGGAAAATTCCATGAACCTTGCATATTCAAAAGGGATTTGCAGCACAGCAGTGGGGAGTATGTTAAGCAGATAAGGGGAAGATCCCACTGTCCCAAAATAAGAAGGATAGCTAAGGAAAACAGGAGGAGCAGTACAAAGTCAGTAAAAACAAAGGTCACGGGCCCTCTAGTCATGAGAGAAGAAGGAAAAAAAAGGAAAAGGAGAAATTAACAGTTGGTCAAATGAAATTGTACGTATGTGGTATAGAAAGGCGTTGAGAAGTTTGTGAACCTGCAGTACTCAGCCAATGAGGAAACAGGGGAGGAATCAGGTGTCGGGCAGTAGGGAATAGAAGGTGACGATGAACTGTTACTGCACGCTCCTGCTTGCAGGACGCCTGCCATGACCTCATCCATCTCTTCATCCTGATGAGGTGGTCTATAACAGACCCCCACCAAATGTCAGCCCTACAGGCCCTCCCCCGATCCTTCTCCATAGACATTCAACTTCATCATTCCCAGCCCCAAGCTCTTCAACATCAAAACACTCTTTAATATGAAGAGCCACACCACCACCCTTCCTTCCTTGCCTATCCCTTCTGAAGAGCTTGTAGCCGTCCATGGCAGTACTCCAGCCGTGGGAGTGATCCCACCATGTTTCAGTTACGGCAACTAGGCCGTAGTCAGCCTGTTGCACAGTCGCTTCCAGCTCCTCCTGTTTGTTGCCCGTGCTGCGTGCACTGGTGTAGATGCACTTCAGATGAGACATCTGCCTCACCCCCAGCTTCAGCATTGTTCCCCCAGGCTCTTCTCTGGTGAGCCCTGTTTTATGCCCTTCACCGTCCAAGCTAGTTGTCCTCTGGTGGGACAGCACACCTTCCCTGGTATCCCTGAGCCCACCTTCCCTCTTCATCCCCAACACACACTATGCGCGAAGGCTCCCATAGAACACTTGAGTACAAGTAAAGAATTTTATTTATTTACAGTATTGGAGCTTTTGAAAATCACAAGCTCCATGGACGCTGGCCCTGCCTCTCCTGTGGCCTGCATGGCAGCAGTGCTCGGATGTAGAGCTCTGCAGCGATACAGATGTCTCCTGCCAAGTAACTGCGAGTTTGAGGATGCTTCAGCAACAACAGAGGAGAAGCAAATTCTTCACTCGTGTGCTATGTGGCCAGTCCAAGGGAGAGCTTGGGGACTGCCCATCCAGGGAAGACAATGGGTGCCATCAGCCAGGGCAGGGCTGAGGAGGAGCTCCAGGAGGAGCAGCCGGCTTGCCCTGGCTTATCCTCATCACCTTGTCGTAGAATCACAGAAACATAGAAACACAGGGTTGGAAAGGCCCTACAAGGTCATCAAGTCCAACCGTCCTCCTGTCACCAATACTACCCACTAAGCTATTAAATCATATCTCGTAGCACCTCATCCAGGCGCTTCTTGAACACTGCGAGGGACGATGACTCCACCACCTCCCTGGGCAGGCTGTTCCAGTGCCTGACCACTCTTTGAGAGAAAAAGTTTTTCCTCATATCTAATTGAAATCTCCCCAGTCACAACTTGTGGCCATTTCCTCAAGTCCTATCACTAGTTATCTGAGAGAAGAGGCTGACCCCCTCCTCATCACAACCTCCCTTCAAGAAGGTGTGGAGTGCAATGAGGTCTCCCCTGAGCCTCCTCTTCTCCAGATTAAAGAACCCCAGCTCCCTCAGCCACTCCTCCTAAGTCTTGTGCTCCAGACCCCTCACCAGTTTTGTTGCCCTTCTCTGGACACGCTCCAGGGCCTCGATGTCTTTCTTGGAGTGAGGGGGCCCAAAACTGAACACAGTACTCAAGGTGCGGCCTCACCAAAGGTGAGTACAGGGGGATGATCAGCTCCCTGCTCCTGCTGGCTGCACTATTCCTGATACAGGCCAGGATGCCGTTGGCCTTCTTGGCCACCTGGGCACACTGCTGGCTCATGTTCAGCCGAGCATCGATCAACACTCCCAGGTCCCTTTCCTCTTCACAGTCTTCTAGCGACTGTGCCCCAAGCCTATAGCGCTGCAAGGGGTTATTGTGGCCAAAGTGCAGAACCTGGCACTTGGCCTTGTTGACCGTCATCCCATTCGCCTCAGCCCAGGAGCCCAGCCTATCCAGATCCCTCTGAAGGGCCACCCTACCCTCAAGCAGATCGACGCTACCTCCCAGCTTGGTGTCGCCTGCAAACTTACTGAGGGTACACTCAATCCCCTCATCCAGGTCATCAGTAAAGATATTAAACAAGATAGGCTCCAGTACTGACCCCTGGGGGACACCACTTGTAACGGGACGCCAGCTGGACTTCACTCCATTAACCACTACCTGCTGGGCACGGCCCTCCAGCCAGTTCTTGACCCAGAGAAGAGTGTACCTGTCCAGGCCACAGGCAGCCAGTTTCCCCAGGAGAATACTGTGGGAGACCGTGTCAAAGGCTTTGCAGAAGTCTAAGTAGACTACGTCAACAGCCTTTCCCTCATCTACTAGTCTGGTCACACGGTCACAGAAGGAGATGAGGTTGGACAAGCACGACTTGCCTTTAATGAACCCGTGCTGGGTGGGCTGATCTCCTGGATGCCACGCATGTGCCGTGTGATCCCACCCAAGATGACTTACACCATAACGTTCCCTGGAACCGAGGTCAGGCTGACAGGCCTGTAGTTCCCTGGGTCCTCCTTACGGCCCTTCTTGTAGATGGGAGTCACATCGGCAAGCCCCCAGTCCTCTGGGACCTCTCCAGACAACCGTGAACACTGGTAGATGGTGGAAAGCAGCTTGGCAATCACCTCCGCCAGCTCCCTCAGCACCCTAGAGTGGAGCCCATCTGGTCCCATGGACTTGTGACATTCCAGATGGAGGAGCAGGTCTCTAACTGTCTCTTTCTGGATCACAGAGGGTGAGTCTCTACCTGAATCACAGGGGACTTCCAGGTCAGGGCGTAAAGTACCCTGAGGACAACTGATCTGACTATTAAAGACAGATGTAAAGAAGGCATTGAGAACCTCAGCCTTTTCCTTATCCTCAGTGATCTCATTCCCTGCTGCACCAAGTAAAGGATGGAAATGTTCCTTGGTTCTTCTCTTGCTGTTAATATATTTGTAAAAGGATTTCTTGTTCTCTTTTACTGCAGTGGCCAAACTGAGTTCAAGCTGGGCTTTTACCTGTCTAACTTCCTCCCAGCATATCTTTGCAACATCTTTGTAATCGCCCCAAGTAGCCTGTCCCCTCTTCCAGCAGGCGTAGACTCTCTTTTTCTCCCGGAGTCTCAGTAAAAGTTCCTGGTTCATCCACGCTGGTATTTTTCCCTCCGGCTCGCCTTACGGGACTCAGGAACAGCCTGCTCTTGTGCCTCTAAGACTTCCATCTTGAGGAGTGTCCAGGCTTCCTGGACCCCTTTACCCTTCAGGAGTGACTCCCACGGGACCCTTGCAGAAAAGGCCTGAACAGGTCAAAGTCCGCCCTCTGGAAGTTCAAGAGAGCAGTTTTGCTAGTATCCCTTCTGACATCACCAAGGATAGAAAACTACAATTTCATGGTCACTCTGCCCAAGACAGTCCCCAGCTTTCACACCTCCCACCAGTCCTCCTCTGCCAGTGAGGAGCAGGTCTAGTGGGGCACCTCCCCAGGTAGGCTCTTGAACCAGCTGTGTCAGGAAGCTGTCTTCCACACACTCTAGAAACCTCCGGGACTGCTTCCTCTGCGCAGATTTATATTTCAAGCATGTGTCAGGGAAGTTGAGGTCTCCCATGAGAACGAGTGCTGGTGATCATGTAACTTCTGCGCGCTGCTCACAGAATGCCTCATCCACCTCTTCATCCTGATGAGGTGGTCTATAACAGACCCCCACCAAATGTCAGCCCTACAGGCCCTCCCCCAATCCTTCTCCATAGACATTCAACTTTATCATTCCCAGCCCCAAGCTCTTCAACATCAAAACACTCTTTAATATGAAGAGCCCCACCACCACCCTTCCTAGAATTATAGAATATCCCGAGTTGGAAGGGACCCGTAAGGATCATCTAGTCCAACTCCTGGCACCGCACAGGTCTGCCCAAAATTTTAGACCATGTGACTAAGTGCACAGTCCAAATGCTTCTTAAATTCAGACAGGCTTGGTGCAGTGTCTACTTCCCTGGGGAGCCTGTTCCAGTGTGTGACCACCCTCTCGGTGAAGAACCTCTTCCTGATGTCCAGCCTAAACCTCCCCTGCCTCAGCTTGACACCATTCCCGCGGGTCCCATCTCTGGTGATTAAGGAGAATAGGTCGGTGCCTGCCTCTCCAGTCCCCCTCGCAAGGAAGTTGTAGACTGCGATGAGGTCCCCCCTCAGCCTCCTCTTCTCCAGGCTGAACAGGCCCAGTGACCTCAGCCGCTCTTCCTACGTCTTCCCCTCTAGGCCCTTCTCCATCTTCGTCACCCTCCTCTGGCCACTCTCCAACAGTTTTACACCCTTTTTGTACTGTGGTGCCCAGAACCGCACACAGTACTCGAAGTGAGGCCGCACCAGCGCAGAGCAGAGCGGGATAATCCCTTCCCTCGACTGACTAGCAATGCCGTGCTTGATGCATCCCACGATACGGTTGGCCCTCCTGGCTGCCAGGGCACACTGCTGGCTCATATTCAACTTGCTGTCAACCACAACCCCCAGATCCCTCTCTGCGGGGCTGCTCTTCAGCGCCTTGTCGCCCAGTCTGTACGTATAGGCAGGGTTGCCCCGTCCCAGGTGCAGGACCCGGCACTTGCTCTTGCTAAACTTCATGCGGTTGGTGATTGCACAGCTCTCCAATCTGTCCAGATCTCTCTGCAAGGCCTTTCCACCCTCATCCGAGTCCGAAACTCCTCCAATTTTGGTGTTGTCGGCAAATTTGCTCACAACACCTTCTAGTCCTACATCCAGATCATTTATAAAAACATTGAAGAGGACTGGCCCTAAAATGGAGCCTTGGGGGACCCCACTAGCGACCATCCGCCAGCCAGATGTGGCCCCATTTACCACAACCCTTTGAGCCCTGCCCGTCAGCCAATTGCTCGCCCATCGTATGATGTTTTTGTTTAGCTGTATGCTGGACATTTTGTCCAGTAGGATCCTATGGGAAGCTATGTCAAAAGCTTTGCTGAAGTCCAAAAAGATCACATCAGCTGGTTTCCCTTGATTGACTAGATGGGTGATCTTATCATAAAATGAAATCAAATTTGTTAGGCAGGACCTACCCCTCATGAACCCATGTTGGCTGGGACCAATGACTGCATTGTCCTCCAGGTGCACTTCAATAACTTCAAGGATCATCTTCTCCATAATTTTACCAGGCACTGACATGAGACTGACAGGCCTGTAATTGCTAGGGTCTTCTTTTTTGCCCTTCTTGAAAATTGGCTCAACATTTGCCAGCTTCCAGTCTGCTGGGACCTCTCCAGATTCCCAAGACCATTGAAAAATAATTGAGAGAGGTCCCGCAATGAAGTCAGCCAGCTCTTTAAGCACCCTGGGATGAATTCCATCCGGACCCATGGACTTGTATGGATCCAGGTGGAGCAGCAAATCCCGCACACGTTCAGGGTCTGTTGGGAGTTTATCATTCCCACTGTCATGGTCCTCCAGCTCAGGGCACCCTGGGTCCCGAAGCCCATCATCAGTGTTGAAGACAGAGGCGAGGAAGGCGTTAAACGTCTCTGCTTTACCTAAGTCCTTGTCTGTGAGCTGACCTTCCCCATCAAGTAGCGGACCTATGTTTTCTTTGGTCCTCCTTTTTCTCTTCACATATCTAAAAAAAACCATTTTATTGTCTCCCACAGACTTGGCCAGCTTCAACTCTAGTTGGGCTTTAGCCACACGAATTTTCTCCCTTCAAACGCGAACAGCGTCCCTGTATTCCTTCCTCGTCACCTGACCCTCCTTCCAGCAGCCGTACATTTTCTTTTTTCGCCTAAGCTCCAGTAGAAGATCAGCCAGGCCGGCCTTCTGCCCCGCCTGCTTGACTTCTGATATTTGGGAATTGCCTGATCTTGTGCTTTTAGGAGGCAGTGCTTAAAGACTGACCAGCACTGGTGGACGCCAATGCCTTCAAAAGCAGTTTCCCTTGCGACCGTGCTGACTAGTTCCCTGAGCAGCCTGAAGTCTGCTTTCCCCATATCCAGGGCTGAAGTTTTGGTGGCAGTTTTCCTTCTGTCACCAAAAATTTTCAACTCAACCACTTCATGGTCTCTATGGCCGAGATGGCCACCAATTGCCACATCTCCCACAAGACCCTCTCTGTTCTCCAGCAACAGATCTAGGAGGGCACCTTTCCTAGTTGGCTCCCTTAGCACCTGCACCGAGAAGTTATCATCTAGGTGCTTTATGAACCTCCTGGACTTGCTCATGTCAGCCGTGTGGTGATCCCAGCTGACGTCTGGCAAGTTGAACTCCCCCATAACGACAAGGGGAGTTAATCTTGAGGCGTCTCTTAGTTCCACAAACAATCATTCATCGGCGTTCTCATCCTGGCTGGGTGGTCTGTAATAGACTCCCACAACGACATCCCCTTTATTTGTTCGTCCCTTAATCCTTACCCAGAGGCTCTCAACTTTGCCATCATCAACTTGCCTATCCCTTCTGAAGAGCTTGTAGCCGTCCATGGCAGTACTCCAGCCGTGGGAGTGATCCCACCATGTTTCAGTTACGGCAACTAGGCCGTAGTCAGCCTGTTGCACAGTCGCTTCCAGCTCCTCCTGTTTGTTGCCCGTGCTGCGTGCACTGGTGTAGATGCACTTCAGATGAGACATCTGCCTCACCCCCAGCTTCAGCATTGTTCCCTCAGGCTCTTCTCTGGTGAGCCCTGTTTTATGCCCTTCACCGTCCAAGCTAGTTGTCCTCTGGTGGGACAGCACACCTTCCCTGGTATCCCTGAGCCCACCTTCCCTCTTCATCCCAACACCCACTATGCGTGAAGGCTCCCATACCTATAAGTTTATTTACACAAATAAGTTTATTTAATTACAATATTGGAGATTTTGAAAATCACAAGCTCCATGGACTCTGGCCCTGCCTCTCCTGTGGCCTGCATGGCAGCAGCGCTCAGATGTAGAGCTCTGCGGTGATACAGACGTCTTCTGCTGCCTACGGCAAATCCTATCCCAGACCGAGCTGATGCTGTTGCTGTTCGGTTCCGCTGCAGTGCCCTGGGTGCCACAGGTTTGGCGCAAGTGACACGAGCACGGGTATCTGGTGATAGGGGCACTGCAGTGCTCTGAAGACGACGAGCTGGAGTAGCCATGGGGCTCCTGGGGTCTTGTGGAGGCTAAGATGGGAGCTGGCCTGGCCTGTGCATTTCCCCGAGGGAGGTTGCTGCCTGTCCACTTTTCTTGGCTGTCGGTGCCCTGGGAGCAGGCCCCACAATCTGGGGAGCTCTCGACCTTGCCAGGGCACTTCTTCCTCCAAGGCCACCACTTAGGTCCCCTGGTGCCTGCCTCAGCCCCAGCTGTTTCAGACGCCGTGGTCACCTCCGCACTGGTGTTTCCTTTCAGAGGGACAGCCGCAGCCCGGAGGTGGAAGCTGCTGTCAGAGCGTCCGGTCTGCTCGGTGCTGCTGCCCCAGTGGCCTTGTGGGGCTCCTGCGGCTGGTCCCACAAAGTGTCTGCGGTGCTTCCGACGGTGCTCAGGCCTCAGGCTTGTAGCTTGGACCACGGGCCTGAGGGCTGGGTAGACTGCGGTGGGCTCTTGTCCTGCCCACGCGTTCGGCATCCCAAAGGGCGTCCTCACAATTTCACCCTTGGGAGCTGTGTCCATCCTGTGGCCAGAGCAGCCGTTCCTGGTGTAGTGTGTGTGAGCCCTTGGGGCTGCCCAGCCGCTCTCCTCCCAGGGCACTGCTCGCTGGGATGGGCGCTCCGGGTCGAGCTGGTCCCTGGGATGCTGCAGCTCCGGGGCCTCGCGCTGCTCCTTGGGCATGAACGTGGCCTCGGGCCTGTGGAAATGGACAGGCTGCGGGTGGAAGCGTGGTGGTCCAGAGGCCGCTGGGCAGACAATGGAGGCCCCGTGCTTCGTCCAGTTCCTCTTGACCTGGTCCGGATAGAGGAGAGGCTTGCATTTGAGGAAGGGGACACAGGGACATTGTGGTGGCAGGGGGCCAGAACAGGCATTTTCAGGCAGTGCTTCATGCTCCTCTTCAGCTGACTGCTGCACTGTCCCAGAGGAGCTTTCTAGGTTTTCTTTGCTTGCCGTCTGCATGCAGGCCTTGCTGCACTCCTCAAGCCTCAGCTGCGGCTCTGAGATGTCGACAGGCGCTGCAGTTTGGGGCTGGTTCTCATTACCAGCATCAGCCCCCAGTGGTCTCAGGACGATGACGAAGTCAGTTTGGCAGCCCTGGTCTTTTCGTAACACTGTGTTGGCTGGGCTGGGAAGTGCTGAGAGGTCCACGGACAAGCCGAGAGGTTGCTGGGACACCTCAACCCACTGCTGTCGCCCCTCATCTGGGCGAAGGAGACTCTCACGCACGATCATCCCCATTTCTGGTGGCTGCATGGAGGAGGAGACCTCAGCCGGTGGCTCTTCATCTCCGCTGCCTGGCTTGGAGCCCTGCTTCCCAAGCCTGGGGGGCCTGGGGGCTGTCAGAACCTCTAGGCACTGCCTCTTCCCACGAAGCTCATCAGCCTCCTCTGCACTGCTGGTTTTGCTCAGGGCAGAGTCCAGATGTTGGTCTTCTTCAGGGATGTCTGCGGGATGTGTCTCCTTCCTGGGCGCTGGCTGGCACGGAGGCTCTGGCTCTGTGGGGGCTCCTCCATGGTGCTCCAGAGAGGCGTTGCTCCAGCTCCCAGGACAGCTCTTGCTCCTGGGGATGCCGTAGCCACAGCAGGACAGGCTGCCCCGCTCCAGCAGCTCCTCCACGTCCTTCGATGCCACTTGCCAGAAGTCAGGCCTCAGCGCAGCAGCCTCACACCCGGGCAGTGCCGACAGCACCAGCTGCTGCAGCTCCTGTATGGCCTCGATGCACTCCGTACAGCCAGGGCAGCAGCGCCCTGACCCCCACAGCTGCTTGGTGCCTGCAAAACAGGGAGGGAATCTGAGCTGCGGTGGGACAGAGGCACCAGGGCCACCTCAGGCCCATCGGGATGGGCTGCTCGGTCCTGAGGCCAACCCAAAGGGGACTCACCAGGCTCCGGTGCTGCTGCTTGTAGCTGCCATCCCCACTTGCGCCAGCACAGACCGTCACCCTGTGGGCACAGGAGCACAGCACAGTGACCAACCTGGGGAGGGACCCGTGGGGCCACTGCCGACACTCCCCTGCCCCCAGAATCCCAGCCTCATGTCCCCCCACCCTCAAGTCCCCTGTACCAGTTGGCGCCGGCCCTTGGCAAGCAGGGAGAGCCCGGCCACCAGAAGCAGGAGGCCGGGGAATAGGAAAACGCTGCTGTCGTCAACCATCGCTCACAGCCAGGTACGACCGCACTGGCAGACGTGGGGTGGTGGCCGGTGCTTTATAGGGACACGGCCATGAGGTCACAGACAGCACGTGGCGATGCCTCTGTGAGGTCACAGCCCCCAGCCCACGTTGAAGCAGGCTGGTGCCCCTGTGCTGCATTTGTGGGGAGGTGGAGGACCAGGATGGCTCCGCCGGGCTCCTCGCTCGGGGCCAGGGTCACAGCCCACTGCCCAGCTCCAGCTGTGTCCGACAGCCTCTCCTGTCCCCCACCCCAAGCTCCTTAGTCTGCCACACTACGCAGATTCGCTATCACAGCTGGGAAGGAACTCTTTATTGCTTTTGGTCCCGAGTGACGGCGGAGCTCTCAGCACAACCACCTGGCTTATGAAAGGGCGCTATGACTTCACGAAGGGCCCTGCAGTTTGAGATGCCGACAGACACTGCAGCACGGGGCTGCTTCCCGACCTCAGCGCATCCACTCGGTGCTCACAGACACCGGTGTGAGAAACAAAGCTGTGTTTCTGCAATAGAAGGTGTTTTTGTGGTGGAAAATCCACTAACCTTGCATATTCAAAAGGGATTGTGCAGGCATGACAGCAGCACAGCAGGGGGGAGTTTGTTAAGCAGAGAAGGGGAATGTCCCGGTGTCCCAAAATAAGGAGGATAGCTAGGAAAAACCAGACGAGCAGTGTGAAATCAGTAAAAACACAAATCACAGGATCTATAGTCATGAGAGAAGAAGGAAAAAAAAAAAAAAAAAGGATAAACTAACATTTGGTCAAATAATACTGTACGTATGTGGTATAGAAAGGAACAAAGAAACAAAGACCACGGGCCCTCTAGTCATGAGAGAAGAACGAAAAAAAAGGAAAAGGAGAAATTAACAGTTGGTCAAATAAAACTGTACGTATGTAGTATAGAAAGGCCTTGAGAAGTTTGTGAACCCGCAGTACTCAGCCAATGAGGAAACTGGGGAGGAATCAGCTGTCGGGTAATAGGGAATATAAAGTGATGATGAACTGTTACTGTGCGCTCCTGCTTGCAGGACGCCCGCCTTTGCAATCGCAAATAAAATACAATAAATAAATAAATAAATAAATAAAATCTTCACAGAAGATCCTGTCTGAAGAAAATCATTGAGATTTTTCTCACAATCTCGGGGCTGTTCCAGGATCTTGTTGCCTTCCAGAGAGTTCTTGCCACCACAGAGAGGAAGGTGCACCCTGCTGATTTCACCCATTCCGTCGGGGGTGGTGGGTTGTGTCAGGATGGCCGACAAAGGACCAAGACAGTTAAACTGAAGACAGGCTCTGCGAAGCACTTGGGGGGGGGGGGGGGGGGGGGGAAGGGAGATCAGCACAGGCACAGCACAGGCACAGGGGTAACTGCTGATAACCTGGACCGGGAATTCCATGCACGGACCAAAGTAAGGCAAACTTCACCGTATTGCCTTGGGGCGGGTTCGGGGAGACTCTTATGTGCAGTGTGAATAAGATGCACTTTCAGTGTGAAGCGAGTGTGGAGTCCCAATCAGCGAAAGATAGACATGCAAAGGAGAGTCTCGGGACATTGGGCCCTTAGGTGTACAGTACCCCAAGCACGGTGAGGTGAGGTGCTCGTCAGTACACCAAACCTCTGTGCTAATCCTAGGTGAAGGCGTGTGGTACCCTGTGGGTGGTAAAGTCACTGCAGCACGTCAGGAAGAGATGGGGAATAAGGGTTGCAAGAGTCAGCAGAGTGAGGGTGGAGACCCCGGCACTGTGCCTAAAGGTAGTCCTTTGGGGAGAATGGCAAGGATTTGAAAAAACAACCCAAAGACTAGGGAAAAAGATTTAAAAACAAAACAAAACAAAAAAACAATGAATGGTTAGATATTGTGTAATTGCTGTAGTGGGTTTACGTGGCAAGGTTTTGGTAGCAGGGGGCCATACGGATGGCTTCTGTGAGTAGGATCTAGAAGCTGCCGCCCCATGTTTGGTAAGGGCCCCACTGCTGACCAGAGCTGAGCCAGTAAGTGATGTTGTTTTGCGCCCCTGTGAGAGCATATTTAAGACAGGGAAAAAAAAAAAAAAAAAAAAAAAGTTGTGCCACACAGCAGCTGGGAGAGTGAGAGGAGTGAGGAACAGCCTTGCAGGCGCCAAGGTCAGTGAAGGAGGGGGAGAGGTGCTCCAGGCGCCGGAGCAGAAGTCCCCTGCGGCCTGTGGTGAGGACCATGGTGAAGCAGGCTGTCCCCCTGCAGCCCATGACGTACCACGGTGGAGCAGGGTTCCACGCTGCAGCCCGTGGAGGAGACCACGGTGGAGCAGGCGGACCTGCACCGACGGAGGCTGCGGCCTGTGGAAGACCCCTGCTGGAGCAGATTCCGGGCCGGACCTGTAGCCCGTGGAGAGGAGCCCATGCAGGAGCAGGTGACCTGGCAGGAGCTGCTGACCACGGGGGATCCAGGTTGAGCAGTTTGCTCCTGAGGGATGGACCCCGTGGTACGGACCCACATCTGGAGCAGTTCTTGAAGAGCTGCTGCCTGTGGGCAGCCCACGCCGGATCAGTTCGGCAAGGACTGCATCCCGTGGGAGGGACCCCACAGCACAGGGGACGAGAGTGACCGAGAAGGAGCGGTGGAGAAGAAGTGCTATAGACTGACCATAACCCCCATTCCCCCGTTCCCCTGCACCGCACGGGGGGAGGAGGTGGAAGAGGGTGGATGGGGGGGAAGGTGCTTTTGGTTTCTTTCCTTCGTTTCTCATTTCTCTAGCTTGTTAGTAATAGGTAATAAATCTTACTATCTCCTTATGCTGAGTCTGTTTTGCCCGTCACAATAATTGCTGTGCGATCTCCCTGTCCTTATCTCAACCCTTGAGCCCTTTTCATCATATTTTCTCCTCCCACGACCCTGAGATTAAGAGTCTCGTGCTCTACTGACTGAGCTAGCTGGGCTTTTTTTCTCCCCGTCCTCTTTGAGCTTCCACCCCTCGCCTCTGTGAAAAGCATATTTAAGAATAATCACAATATATTCTCACTTTACAATTATCACAATCTTCACAAACTTCACTTACATCAAAAAGAAAAAGAATTCCCCACACCAAAATAAACATAACATCATCACAACACCGACAAGGTGGACAATTTACACACACACCACTCCTCGTCCCTTTACCACACTAACATGAAATATATCCCTTTCTTAAATTCTTCACAACTTTTACATTCATAACAATTATCCAGTCCATGTTTTGCCCGTTGCTTCTCTCAACTATCGTCCTTATCTCAAATTCCTCGAGCCCCACGTTGGGCGCCAAAAAGGACTGTGGTGGTTTTACTTGGGTGGGCGGCCGAGCTCCACCACAACCGCCCTCTCACTCCCCCTCCTCAAAGAGGAAGGGGGAGAAAATACAACACAAAGAGCTCGAGGTTTGAGATGAGAATGATTTAATTAAAGGGAAAGGGAACGGGGAGAAAAAGAAACAAAAGAAATAATAAGGCCGCGCGGAAGCACAGAGAGAAAGAAAAAAAAGTTATTCTCCACTTCCCATCAACGAGCGATGTTCGGCCACGTCCTGGGAAGCAGGGCCTCAAAACACGTAGCGGTTGTTCAGGAGGACAGCCCCCTCTCCCACGAGAGCCCCCCTTTTTATTGCCGAGTGTGACATCAGATGTTATGGAATATCCCTTTGGTTGGTTTAGGTCAGCTGCCCTGTCCCTCCCCATCACTTGCCCACCCCCAGCCTGCTGGCTCTTGGGGGCTTGGAGGGAGTCCTGATGCTGTGCCAGCACTATGCAGCAATAGACACAACGCTGGAGCGATACCAGTGCTGTTCCAGCTACGAGTGCAGAGCAGAGCACTGTGTGGGCTGCTGCAGGGAAAGGCGACTCCATCCCAGACAGACCCAACACAACTGTCTGGCCTAAAAAGCCAACAAAAGGAACTTCAGTATTTTGGCCAAAATACAGGCCTGATGAAAATTCAGGCTTTAAATTTATATGTAAACAATCAGACTCCTTTTTCGGAGGAGGAATCAAGTTATGCTCCCTCTAATCCTAATATTGCACCGGAGGCAGGAACACCTGCTGCAGAAGGGGAGGCAGGGACTGCAATTGACACTGTCGCTGGAGAAGGAGCGCACTCTAGGCTCTGGAAGAATTAGGACAATGTAGAAGAGATACTGAGAATTTCGCCTTCCTTGATACTCACAGTACTAACACCAACTGTGTATCCTCTTAGGGAGGTTCCAGTGGGACAAGGACAAAAAGGTTATGTGAACTACCCCTTGCCAGCAGAGAGGTTAGGAGTTTTAAGAAGGTTTTATTTTAAGAAACAGTCTTTAATTGAGGACCCTATAGGACCAGCAGAACAGTCAAATCCATTTCTAAGGCCTAATTTGTATTCCGGGGGGCAGGGGGTAATGTCAATCCTGAGTATGTTATTCACTGGAGAAGAGTGGAAAGACCCTGAAATGGGGTGGAAGCAACAATACAGATGGACGATTTTACCTCAGGGGTTTACAGGGCCACCGATTTGTTTGGGCAAGTTCTAGAACAGATCTGGGAGCAATTCCGACCTCCGGAGGAGGTGTTACTGTTACAACATGTGGATGATCTTTTATTCTCAGGACAGGAGAAAGGAGTTCTGAAGGACGCCACTAACAAGCTATTAAACTTTCTGCCAAAACAGGGCTTGAAAGTGTTGGAAAATAAGTTAAAATTCGTAGAAAGAGAAGTCGGGTATTTAGGGCATCTAGGGTCTGAGGGAGAACAAAGAATAAATCAAGAGAGGATTCAGGGAACTGTTGAGCTACCCCTACACAAAAGCAAAAAGAAGTAAAAAGTTTTAAGAGAAAGAGGTTTTTAAGGAACTAGGAGTGACAAAGTCCAAAGGAAAACAGACACCCCCTGGTGGGAGAGAAATGCTGAATAAAGTGATAATGAGGCAAATATTAACTGCTTGACATCAAGAGGGTCGTTGGGGAATTCAAGCAACGTGTGACGCTGTGCTATGGAAATATGTATGTGTAGGAATATATATACTCTGGCTGAACAAGTATGCGGGCGTTCTGTAGTATGTCAAAAGGTAAATAGGAAAATTATCAGCCGTCAGCCCAAAGGGGGGCGAGAACCAGGAATTCAACGCTTCCAAAATATACCGCTAGATTTTACTGAACTCCTTAGAGTGGATGGATTTAAATACTTATTAGTCTTGGCTGATCATTTGTCAGGGTGGGTGGAAGCTTTCCCTTCAGTATCTGCTACTGCGAACATAGTAACTAAAGTAATTCTAGAACAAATAATTCCCAGGAATGGAATTGTTGAAAACATTGACTCTGATCAAGGAATCACTTTCTGTCAGAAATACTGCAAGGCCTAATGTGGACTCTAGGAATTAAGCGGAAGTTTCACACTCCTTGGCATCCTTTCTCTTCTGTAAGGGTGGGGCGGATCAGACAGTAAAGAAGCAATTGACTAAGTTCTGGAAACTCAGCTTCCCTGAACGAAGTGCTTACCTTTGGAACTTCTCCGAATTCAGACTGCCCCAAGAAAAGAGGCGGGAGTTTCCCCATATGAAATATTATATGGATTGCCGTACCTGGACAAAGGGAATGGATTACCTCAATTTGAGACAAAAGATGCTTTTCTTAAGAACTACATACTTGGGTTTGTGAGAAAACTCTCAATAATTTTCTTCAGACAGGATCTCCTGTGAGGCTATTTTATTCGCAATTGCAATGGCAGGCGTCCTGCAAGCAGGAGCGCACAGTAACAGTTCATCATCACCTTATATTCCCTATTACACGACACCTGATTTCTCCCGTTTCCTCATTGGCTAAGTACTACAGGTTCATAAATGTCTCGATGCCTTTCTATACCACATATGTACAATTTAATTTGACCAACCGTTAATTTCTCCTTTTTCTTTTTTTTTTCCCTTCTTCTCTCATGACTAGAGGGCTTGCGATTTTTGTTTTTACCAATTTCGTACTGCTCACCCTGTTTTCCTTAGCTATTCTCCTTGTTTTGGGACATTGGGACCTCCCCCTTATCTGCTTAACATACTCCCCCCTGCTATGCCGCGCAGTCACTTTTGAATATGCAAGGCTAGTGGAATTTTCCTCTGCAAAAACAACTTCTATTGCAAAAATACAACTTCGTTTCTCACAATTCCCCCCTCTTCTTTTCTTACTCCTGTTGTTGGTTTTGCACCTCTTCACATACCTCGCTCCTGAGTTTTTCCAATATTAAGGCGCAATATTCTTCTTTGGATGGCATGGGGAATGACAGATACACAATGGCCTTATTGCTATAATAGCAACAAATAGTTGTTTGAGCCAATTCCATTCAGGTAACCACGCAGTTAGTTTCTCCCAAATGTTTCTAAATCCCCAGGAAGTGTCATCTTGAGCCACTCTATGTAAGATCTTGGTGGTTTTTTTTCCCCAATATTTTTGTAATCAGTCAAATTCGTCCCATTTGATCTACATACATACAGCAACTAGCATTAATTACAGTGCACGCTCCTCCTTGTGAGGTTAGTAATAAATCTAATACCATTCGATTCTGGAATACTATTTTTACAAACTTGTTATCTCCTTTTGTAGTGCCTAGACTGCATCCAGAGTGTTATGACCAGATCAAGAGGAAGCGGAAGAAGCATGGGGCCACCATCGTCTGCCCAGCGGCCTCTGGACCACCACGCTCCCACGCGCAGCCTGTCCATTTCCACAGGCCCGAGGCCACGATCATTACCAAGGGGCAGTGCGAGGCCTCTGACCACTTCTGCCACCCAGGCCAGAGGAGAGGCAGGGCCAGCATCCACGGAGCTTGTGATTTTCAAACGCTCCAATATTGAAAATAAATAAACTTATCTGTGTAAATAAACGTATAGGTATGGGAGCCTTCGCGCACAGTGTGTGTTGGGGATGAAGAGGGAAGGTGGGCTCAGGGATACCAGGGAAGGTGTGCTGTCCCACCAGAGGACAACTAGCTTGGACGGTGAAGGGCATAAAACAGGGCTCACCAGAGAAGAGCCTAGGGGTGACTTGCGGAAAACGGACTCCGCAATCAGTAAGATTGTAAAGTAGGTATGTTTATTCACAACTGGGCAGCACGGGGGGTAGTCCTGCCAAAGTCGTGCGCACCTGACGTGGCAACTTGCCATGGTTATATGCAGCAGAGAGTTACATATGCATGAAGTTTCACAATACGCCTATACGTATTCATAACCTGACCCCGCTTCATATTAAAATTAGTTCCAAGGAGTCATTCCCATAAACTCCTCCCATCTGCTCTTGCGCAGTGTATTCTGGTGGTGGTCGTCGGGGGTCGTGGGGATGAAGGTTGATGACTCTTCCTCATCACCGCTAGCTGACTTCTTGTCTTTGCGCAGACTCCGTTGCTCCTTGGCTCTTGTCCACCCGCAGGACCAGGTTCTGCCAGTTTCTTAAGATAGGCTCACGCTCTTATTAGGAGACTGACCTTGGTAAGGGGCCCAAGGCTTCTTGCTTTAGTTAATTTGCACAATGCACCATAGTTAGCAAAGACATTAAGTAGCATCCTAGTTTAATGCCGTCAGCGCTCTATCTCTACTTGATAAGATTCTCCTAACTCCCTCTCTCAGTCCCCCCTTTTCTGAAAAGTTAGTAAATTCTTTTACTATTTCTAGGTTCAATATAGTGTTTCTCTATCTATCACTCTTTCAAAATATCTGTTAGACTCCAGTTTCTGTCTGAGTTGGTTCTTTTTCCACTCGCTATAGGAGTTTCCTGTACTCTTAAAACACCATAAGGTACACCAGATCACTACGCAAAGAACCATAGACAAAACCACGACCACGATTATTGTGATAAACAACTGTTTCAGCCAGGTTGGGTTTGGCAACCAGGAAGTTAATTTTTCTACCAAGTCTGTAAATCCCCAGGATGTATCATCCTGAGCTACTGCATGCAAAATTTTATTCTTTTCCCAAATCTTCTCCAGGTCAGTCTCAATCTGGTTTTGTTAGCATATACACAGCAAGTTGGGTTTACGACTGTACACAATCCTCCCTCCTTGGCTAAAAGTATATCTAATCCCATCCTATTCTGAAGCACTACTTTGTGTAGGGAGGAAATTTCTTCCTGTAATGCCGAAAGAGCATCAGCTGTGGCATTTTCAGTAATTTCTAATGTGGCTGAGATATTTACGACAGCTTTTTCTAATTCACTTATTCCCAGGGATGGAATCAACCACCTTACAAAACTACGGAATCCCGTGGGTCTCATCACGAAGGGGTTATTTGAAACAGTACGTGTTTGTCTCCATAAGGTCTGGACTATTCCCGGAGTTGGTTCAGTGAATATACCCCCCTCAAGGGCTAAGACAGCCCCCAGTGCAATGACCCTTCCAATTTAAGGGTAAGCTTTTTCTAGCATGCCCATCTCCACATAGCTAATAGAATCCTTTTGTAGCTTGCAGATTTGCATGAAAGAATTGAGGCCGTGAGATCCTGAGTTCGTTGACACCTACACCATAATCTCTAATTTTAGTAAGATTAAAAGTTCCTACATATTCTGCCATACTACAGTTGTCAGGTTCCTGGGCTAAATAACTAAGTGGACCTGTACCTATGCATGGGGTTTTGTCATTTAAGCACCTGGTGTATATGCTAACAGTTTTGCGTGGGAGTAGTTCAAATCTCTCCCCTAGATGTTCACAATCATCCTTGCCAAACTGACACGTTCCATTTCTTGGGTGCACAAAGGTCAATGTCCAATTCGTAATGGGTATGTCCTATACGGGGAATTCTAGGTTGCCTCTAGGCATCAGTGTGCACACCCAACAGTCAGAAAGGTTGAAACTATCACTCACTGCCTGGGTGAGCTTCACATAGGTATTGTGCACCCACTGTTCAGTTTCCTTGACCAATGATACCATTAAGACCATGAGAAATGTAACCTTCCAGGTTGCACCTGAGTAACCTTCCATGGGGTCTTGGGTGCCTTTTTCACTCTGTTGTGGTAGATCCAGGCATTCTGCTCCTTGATTCTGATCGCTGTGACCTGGAATGGTCCTTCCCACTGTGGTTTCAAGGTCTTCTCTGCAAGAGACTTTACATACATATAATCTCCAGGTTGTATATTGTGCACTGGTCCATCTAACCCTCTACCCCGAGTCCCACTCACATGCGTTCCAATTGCATCGAGCTGTTTACCTAAGGCCACCATACAGAAGGTCATAATTTCATCCCCAGCTTGCATCCCTCTTTGTATTCCATAGGGTCGTCCATATAAGATTTCAAAGGGGCTTAGCCCTTCCTTTGCCCTTGGTCTAGTTCGTATACGCAAAAGGGCTAAAGGAAGAGACTGAGGCCAGGCCAAATTTGCTTCCTGTCCCAATTTACAATTTGCTGTTTGATTAAGTGGTTCATTTTTCTACTTGGCCACTCGACTGAGGGCGATATGTGGTATGAAGTTGCCAGTCTATACCCAAATGGCAGCTAATTTGTTGTACCACTTTTGCCGCTGTCAGAGGATATAGTTGCTGGAACTCTAAAACGTGGTATTATTTCTTGTAGTAACATCTTAGTTACCTCCCGAGCCTTGGCTGTTCTGGTTGGAAATGCTTCTGGCCATCCTGAAAAGGTGTCAGTTAATACCAATAAAAACCGCTACGCCCCTTTTCTTGGGAGTTCACTGAAATAAATCTGCCATTGTTGTCCAGGCCCATTACCTTTTCCGATTTGGCCCATTTTTGGCTTGGGAGTGTTCTTGGGATTAGTCTGGAGACAAAGATCACATTGCTGAGTTACCTGTCTTACTGTGGTATACAAATTAGGCCCTACCCATTTTTTATTTAAAAACTCTTACGCTACTTCAGCTCCCCAGCATGCTTTATTATGTTCTCCAGTTATCACTCAATTTAATGTGGTATCACAATTCTCCCATCATTTATTTATGTTAAACCTGTAGGTAACATTTTCCGTTCACATCTTAGAATATTCTACTTCATTTTCTAAAGCTTTTTTTAGTGCCTGATTTTCTGTTCCTGGTACTAGTGCCAAAAGTTGACTCTCAGATGCCTGTTCAGCCACCCCTTTGGCTCCTGCATCAGCCAATCTATTTCCCCTTTCAATATCAGTATTCCCTGCTTGATGTAACTTTAATGTCAACTTTAGTAGGCAGGTATACTGCTTGGAGTAATTTCAGTATCTCTTCTGCATGTTTAATTGAGGAAGATAAAAGTCCTCTCTCCTTCCAAATTTCCCCATGTGCATGCACCACACCAAAAGGCATATTTCAAATCTGTCCAAATGTTTGCCAGTTCAAAAGCTCTTATCAAGGTGATGATTTCCACCTTTTGGGCTGATGTTTGTTACCGCATATCCTGTGAGGCGAAGTCCCTGGCAGACGAAGCTGCTGCCATCTATATACCAATCCTCCGCATCTTCTAGGGGTGTATCCTTTAAGTCTGGCCAGCTGGAGTATACCGTGTCCATGGTCTTGATGCAATTATGAATGGGTAATCTGGAAACTCTGTTACTAAGGAAAGAGGCTAGGTTCACAGTATTAGTGCTGAAAAAAATTAGTAAACTAATAGTCCATTATACACATTCCTTTTCTTCTTCAGTGGCTAGCATTTGCGTATTGCTACAGTGTCCCCTTTTCCCGAGGAGGTCTTTCAAGCTTAAGATCACAGTTCCCGAATATGGTGGGGCTATTCTTGAACCCCTGTGGTAACCCTGTCCAAGTAAGCTGAGTTTTCCGTCCTCTGTTAGGATTTTCCCATTCAAAGGCAAAGAGTTTCTGACTTTCAGTTGCCACGGGCAGGCAGAAAAAGGCATCCTTTAACTCTAGTACCATGAACCAAACTTGACTGTTTTTCTCATTTTGTAATTCCAATCATTTTTCCCAATTTAAATTTCAAGCATTGCAAAAAAAAAAAAAAAAAAAAAAAAGCCTTTGTTTCCTAGCTTTATTTCAACTACTGGACCTGCTAGAGTAGATGCCCCAGGTCCCCGTCATTCCTGACTCTTGTAAGTTTATCCTGCAGCCTAAGACAATTTCTTTCTGATATCAGGGGCCGATTGCCCTAGAAAGAGGCTAGCCAATTGCCTCTGTTTGTTTTCTGAAGCCAGGTCCAAATTTTTTGTCTGTTTTTTTTTGCTTGTTTGTTTCTCTTCATTGCGTTTCAAAGTTGGTCCAAAAATTAAAAAATTCCATAGGGGTTTCTTCTGGACCTTGTTGGAACAGATTCTCAATTCCCAATTTAACCAGATTTTGGTATTTACATAATTTCCGGGGTGATTAGGGTCTCAGTGGGGGGGTCGGTCAGGGGAATGCAATCGTTGACAGTTCCCTGAGCGGTCCCATTGGCAATCTGAGCTCACACATGAGCTCAGGTTGTTTTAAGAGTTAGCTGCTTTTCTGTTTCCATGACAACTCTCTCGGACCCATCATGGTCCCTCTGCCCCAGAGGGCACACACCCGTGATTTAGAGATCTCAGCCTCGGGGTTGAGGCGGAACTATTAGCATTCCTACGTCCTCTTTCCCTGCTCATTCAACTTCAAACAGCTCTGTTAAATACTACATGCCACACAACCACCTCCAACAACCCTTTTAACACTTCCTTTATCTTTCTCCAGCCTGTACTTTTCTAATGCCAACACCAAAGGCTCAGTCAGGGGCCAACTTAATTCCATACCTTTTCCCTCCAAGATGCTGAAACAACATATCAGTATACAACATTTCATCCTATTCTCCTTCTCTCCTCAAAAACAACATGAATTGCAAGATAGTGTTATAGTCGATTGATCCATAAAGTGGCCATTTAGCTTACATAGTGGCCACCATTGATTGCAATACTTAGTGATAAGTCCTCTTGCTTTCTGTGCCCCCATTTCTAACAATATCCTTCCAACAATGTGCCAATATGCACCCAAGGAGGCTTTCTTTAAAACGTCTTTGTTTTGGATATTACCCATTTCCTTGATTTCCCATTCCCTTTTATTTATTTATATTAGTTACTGACCCTTGTCTCCATTTCCACGCAAACCTTTTTATTGCAGGTTTTTACTATCTTTTCCTAATCTTCTTCCCAAATGTCCCAGTTCTCTGGGATTAAACTCTTCTTTCCACATACAAACTTTACTATTTCAGATTATTAATGAGCCCCGTTCCAATCATAAATCCACAGCACTTCGGGAAAACACCTGAAGCACTCAGCCTTCCATCTTCTACACAAACAATACCACCTTTTTCACAAAATTTACATTTCAACAAGACCGAATTTCAAGCCGAATGCTAATTTTTCTCATGCACTTTGTTAGTAAGCCCACACAAAACAAGGAATCACTCCTGCGTATCCATCAATATGGGGGTTTAAAAAGGTATTGAGGCCTAAATAAATTCGCTCTCCCCCTTCTTACCAAATTCCCAGGGCACAAGCCCGAACCACCAAAGAAGTGACTCTCTGTTCTACCGCTTTGATAATTAGTCAGCCTCCCTCCCCCGATACTCGGAAAACTGACCAAACATCACAGCGAATACACTGTGCAACAGGTTGACTACGGCCTAGTTGCCATAACTGAAACATGGTGGGATCACTCCCACGGCTGGAATACTGCCATGGACGGCTACAAGCTCTTCAGAAGGGATAGGCAAGGAAGGAAGGGTGGTGGTGTGGCTCTTCATATTAAAGAGTGTTTTGATGTTGAAGAGCTTGGGGCTGGGAATGATGAAGTTGAATGTCTATGGAGAAGGCTCAGGGGGAAAGCCTGTAGGGCTGACATTTGGTGGGGGTCTGTTATAGACCACCTCATCAGGATGAAGAAGTGGATGAGGCATTCTGTGAGCAGCTCGCAGAAGTTACACGATCACCAGCACTCGTTCTCATGGGAGACCTCAACTTCCCTGATACATGCTGGAAATACGATACTGCGCAGTGGAAGCGGTCCTGGAGGTTTCTAGAGTGTATGGAAGACAGCTTCCTGACACAGCTGGTTCAAGAGCCTACCTGGGGAGGTGCCCCACTAGACCTGCTCCTCACTGGCAGAGGACGACTGGTGGGAGGTGTGAAAGCTGGGGACTGTCTTGGGCAGAGTGACCATGAAATTGTAGTTTTCTATCCTTGGTGATGTCAGAAGGGATACTAGCACGGGATCCACGGGACCCGTGGATCATTAGCTCAAAGCCCACCCCACGTCTGCCAGTACCTGGCTGTGAGCAATACTCGATGGCAGCTTCCAGCAACCAGCCAGCAACACAGGGCAGCATGGTGCGTGACAGCATTCTCTGACCGGATGGAGGGCTGCCTCAGAGGATTGGGGAGTTCCTGAGGCCTCCTCTATTGCCCATGAAAAAAACAGTCCTTCTCAGCCCTGAGAACATGGTCTGCAAGCACATCCTTTAGAAGGACAAGGGGCTGCCACGCACACAAGGAATAGATTTTGAAGTTCAGCTCCCTACACATAATCCTACACATAATACAATAAACTGTGTTATCAACGGTGAGATCCTGTCTGAAAAAAATTACTGAGAATTTTCTTAAACTACCACAGGGTCGACCTGAGAACCGAGCAGCCCATCCCGATGGGCCCGAGGTGGCCCTGGTGCCTCTGTCCCACCGCAGCTCAGACTCCCTCCCTGTTTTGCAGGCACCAAGCAGCTGTGGGGGTCAGGGCGCTGCTGCCCTGGCTGTACGAAGTGCATCGAGGCCATGCAGGAGCTGCAGCAGCTGGTGCTGTCGGCACTGCCCGGGTGTGAGGCTGCTGCGCTGAGGCCTGACTTCTGGCAAGTGGCATCGAAGGACGTGGAGGAGCTGCTGGAGCGGGGCAGCCTGTCCTGCTGTGGCTACGGCATCCCCAGGAGCAAGAGCTGTCCTGGGAGCTGGAGCAACGCCTCTCTGGAGCACCATGGAGGAGCCCCCACAGAGCCAGAGCCTCCGTGCCAGCCAGCGCCCAGGAAGGAGACACATCCCGCAGACATCCCTGAAGAAGACCAACATCTGGACTCTGCCCTGAGCAAAACCAGCAGTGCAGAGGAGGCTGATGAGCTTCGTGGGAAGAGGCAGTGCCTAGAGGTTCTGACAGCCCCCAGGCCCCCCAGGCTTGGGAAGCAGGGCAGCGGAGATGAAGAGCCACCGGCTGAGGTCTCCTCCTCCATGCAGCCACCAGAAATGGGGACGATCGTGCGTGAGAGTCTCCTTCGCCCAGATGAGGGGCGACAGCAGTGGGTGGAGGTGTCCCAGCAACCTCTCGGCTTGTCCGCGGACCTCTCAGCACTTCCCAGCCCAGCCAACACAGTGTTACGAAAAGACCAGGGCTGCCAAACTGACTTCGTCATCATCCTGAGACCACTGGGGGCTGATGCTGGTAACGGGAACCAGCCCCAAACTGCAGCGCCTGTCGACATCTCAGAGCTGCACCTGAGGTTTGAGCAGTGAAGCAAGGCCTGCATGCAGACGGCAAGCAAAGAAAACCTAGAAAGCTCCTCTGGGACAGTGCAGCAGTCAGCTGAAGAGGAGCATGAAGCACTGCCTGAAAATGCCTGTTCTGGCCCCCTGCCACCACAATGTCCCTGTGTCCCCTTCCTCAAATGCAAGCCTCTCCTCTATCCGGACCAGGTCAAGAGGAACTGGACGAAGCACGGGACCTCCATTGTCTGCCCAGCGGCCTCTGGACCACCACGCTTCCACCCGCAGCCTGTCCATTTCCACAGGCCCGAGGCCACGTTCATGCCCAAGGAGCAGCGCGAGGCCCCGGAGCTGCAGCATCCCAGGGACCAGCTCGACCCGGAGCGCCCATCCCAGCGAGCAGTGCCCCGGGAGGAGAGCGGCTGGGCAGCCCCAAGGGCTCACACACACTACACCAGGAACGGCTGCTCTGGCCACAGGATGGACACAGCTCCCAAGGGTGAAATTGTGAGGACGCCCTTTGGGATGCCGAACGCGTGGGCAGGACAAGAGCCCACCGCAGTCTACCCAGCCCTCAGGCCCGTGGTCCAAGCTACAAGCCTGAGGCCTGAGCACCGTCGGAAGCACCGCAGACACTTTGTGGGACCAGCCGCAGGAGCCCCACAAGGCCACTGGGGCAGCAGCACCGAGCAGACCGGACACTCTGACAGCAGCTTCCACCTCCGGGCTGCGGCTGTCCCTCTGAAAGGAAACACCAGTGCGGAGGTGACCACGGCGTCTGAAACAGCTGGGGCTGAGGCAGGCACCAGGGGACCTAAGTGGTGGCCTTGGAGGAAGAAGTGCCCTGGCAAGGTCGAGAGCTCCCCAGATTGTGGGGCCTGCTCCCAGGGCACCGACAGCCAAGAAAAGTGGACAGGCAGCAACCTCCCTCGGGGAAATGCACAGGCCAGGCCAGCTCCCATCTTAGCCTCCACAAGACCCCAGGAGCCCCATGGCTACTCCAGCTCATCGTCTTCAGAGCACTGCAGTGCCCCTATCACCAGATACCCGTGCTCGTGTCACTTGCGCCAAACCTGTGGCACCCAGGGCACTGCAGCGGAACCGAACAGCAACAGCATCAGCTCGGTCTGGGATAGGATTTGCCGTAGGCAGCAGAAGACGTCTGTATCGCCGCAGAGCTCTACATCTGAGCACTGCTGCCATGCACTCCACAGGAGAGGCAGGGCCAGCGTCCATGGAGCTTGTGATTTTCAAAAGCTCCAATACTGTCAATAAATAAAATTCTTTACTTGTACTCAAGTGTTCTATGGGAGCCTTCGCGCATAGTGGGTGTTGGGGATGAAGAGGGAAGGTGGGCTCAGGGATACCAGGGAAGGTGTGCTGTCCCACCAGAGGACAACTAGCTTGGACGGTGAAGGGCATAAAACAGGGCTCACCAGAGAAGAGCCTGGGGGAACAATGCTGAAGCTGGGGGTGAGGCAGATGTCTCATCTGAAGTGCATCTACACCAGTGCACGCAGCACGGGCAACAAACAGGAGGAGCTGGAAGCGACTGTGCAACAGGCTGACTACGGCCTAGATGTCATAACTGAAACATGGTGGGATCACTCCCACAGCTGGAGTACTGCCATGGACGGTTACAAGCTCTTCAGAAGGGATAGGCAAGGAAGGAAGGGTGGTGGTGTGGCTCTTCATATTAAAGAGTGTTTTGAAGAGCTTGGGGTTGGGAATGATAAAGTTGAATGTCTATGGAGAAGGATTGGGGGAGGGCCTGTAGGGCTGACATTTGGTGGGGGTCTGTTATAGACCACCTCATCAGGATGAAGAAGTGGATGAGGCATTCTGTGAGCAGCTCGCAGAAGTTACACGATCACCAGCACTCGTTCTCATGGGAGACCTCAACTTCCCTGATACATGCTGGAAATACGATACTGCGCAGTGGAAGTGGTCCTGGAGGTTTCTAGAGTGTATGGAAGACAGCTTCCTGACACAGCTGGTTCAAGAGCCTACCTGGGGAGGTGCCCCACTAGACCTGCTCTTCACTGGCAGAGGAGGACTGGTGGGAGGTGTGAAAGCTGGGGACTGTCTTGGGCAGAGTGACCATGAAATTGTAGAGTTTTCTATTGGTGATGTCAGAAGGGATAGCAGCAAAACTGCTCTCCTGAACTTCCAGAGGGCGGACTTTGACCTGTTCAGGCCTTTTCTGCAGGGGTCCCTTGGGAGTCACTCCTGAAGGGTAAAGGGGTCCAGGAAGCCTGGATGCTCCTCAGGACAGAAATCGTAAAGGTGCAGGAGCAGGCAGCCATTACTGCTCTCTCTGAGCAGCCATTTTGGAAAGCAGTCGCAGGATGCAGGCCAGGGACACTCGCTGCCGCCGGCACAGGGCCGGGAGAACTTCCTGGAGACAAAGCCCATGAGGAACAATCGCCCAGCACGCCGCTGCTGGCAGGGCACAGGCAGCTTGTGAGGAAACAGCAGGGAGAGCTCGTGGGGCAATCCAGGTCGGGCTGTGTGATCCACCTGAAGGGATCGGCAGAAGACGGCCTGCCAGGCACAGCTCAAGTGGCCGACACAGCCCAGCACCGCGCCGTGCACGCACAGGAGCCGTGCAGGTGGCAGCCAGCAGTCCAAGTTGGGTCACAGCTCGCCCCCGTGCCACAGCAGAGCCGCCTCCACCTCGCAGCATCCCCGCTCAGCGAACAGCCACTCGCCTGGGCTCAACAAGACGCCAACGGTCCTCGCTCCGAGAGGTGCCTCCTGTCTTCCCGTCTCATCCCTGAACCGCAGGCTACGGAGTACAGCCTGGCAGCCTCAGACACGGAAACTCGTCGCAACACGATTTCAGGCAGCTGCAGTTACGTCCGTTTGGAACAGGAACTGCTCCTGCCCTCCCCTAACAGCTCTGCAAGGCCCTGTGCTCAGCAGCAGCTTTCCAGCTGCAGCAGCTGGCTCGTTTCCGTAATCCCCCAAACTACTCAAGCGTGTCTCTGGCTCAGGACTTCACGCCGGGCTCCCCGTGCCCTCCAGTGGCGCGAGGGTGCTTTCCTGTGTTGCCAGCTCCCCTTCCTCCACCTTGCTTCCTCTTCATCTGGGCCTGGGACTCCGCTTTAAGTGTCTCGATCCAGAAGGCATCGAAAGAACCTGGAGCCTGATAGCCAGGCTCCTGGGGATCGAGGGCATCTTTGCTGAGCAGGACGCATATGGCAGGAATGTTTCTCTTCACTGTCAAGGCATCGAGGCCTGCCTCAGGCACAATGGGTTCCCAGATCTCCTCGATCTGCTTAAAAAGCACTTTGGTGATCTGGTGGAGTTCTTTTAGCCTCCATTTCATGATTTCTATGCACATAATGTGAGAAAACTCTCAATAATTTTCTCAGACAAGATCTTCTGTGAGGCTATTTTATTTGCGATTGCAATGGCGGGCGTCCTGCAAGCAGGAGCGCACAGTAACAGTTCATCATCACCTTCTATTCCCTACTGCCCGACACCTGATTCCTCCCCTGTTTCCTCATTGGCTGAGTACTGCAGGTTCACAAACTTCTCAACGCCTTTCTATACCACATACGTACAATTTCATTTGACCAACTGTTAATTTCTCCTTTTCCTTTTTTTTCCTTCTTCTCTCATGACTAGAGGGCCCGTGACCTTTGTTTTTACTGACTTTGTACTGCTCCTCCTGTTTTCCTTAGCTATCCTTCTTATTTTGGGACAGTGGGATCTTCCCCTTATCTGCTTAACATACTCCCCACTGCTGTGCTGCAAATCCCTTTTGAATATGCAAGGTTCATGGAATTTTCCACTGCAAAAATACCTTCTATTGCAAAAACACAACTTTGTTTCTCACAGGCTGTTGTCCTCTTTGTCATCTCTCGGGACCCGTGGATCATTAGCTCAAAGCCCACCCCACGTCTGCCAGTACCTGGCTGTGAGCAATACTCGATGGCAGCTTCCAGCAACCAGCCAGCAACACAGGGCAGCATGGTGCGTGACAGCATTCTCTGACCGGATGGAGGGCTGCCTCAGAGGATTGGGGAGTTCCTGAGGCCTCCTCTATTGCCCATGAAAAAAACAGTCCTTCTCAGCCCTGAGAACATGGTCTGCAAGCACATCCTTTAGAAGGACAAGGGGCTGCCACGCACACAAGGAATAGATTTTGAAGTTCAGCTCCCTACACATAATCCTACACATAATACAATAAACTGTGTTATCAACGGTGAGATCCTGTCTGAAAAAAATTACTGAGAATTTTCTTAAACTACCACAGGGTCGACCTGAGAACCGAGCAGCCCATCCCGATGGGCCCGAGGTGGCCCTGGTGCCTCTGTCCCACCGCAGCTCAGACTCCCTCCCTGTTTTGCAGGCACCAAGCAGCTGTGGGGGTCAGGGCGCTGCTGCCCTGGCTGTACGAAGTGCATCGAGGCCATGCAGGAGCTGCAGCAGCTGGTGCTGTCGGCACTGCCCGGGTGTGAGGCTGCTGCGCTGAGGCCTGACTTCTGGCAAGTGGCATCGAAGGACGTGGAGGAGCTGCTGGAGCGGGGCAGCCTGTCCTGCTGTGGCTACGACATCCCCAGGAGCAAGAGCTGTCCTGGGAGCTGGAGCAACGCCTCTCTGGAGCACCATGGAGGAGCCCCCACAGAGCCAGAGCCTCCGTGCCAGCCAGCGCCCAGGAAGGAGACACATCCCGCAGACATCCCTGAAGAAGACCAACATCTGGACTCTGCCCTGAGCAAAACCAGCAGTGCAGAGGAGGCTGATGAGCTTCGTGGGAAGAGGCAGTGCCTAGAGGTTCTGACAGCCCCCAGGCCCCCCAGGCTTGGGAAGCAGGGCAGCGGAGATGAAGAGCCACCGGCTGAGGTCTCCTCCTCCATGCAGCCACCAGAAATGGGGACGATCGTGCGTGAGAGTCTCCTTCGCCCAGATGAGGGGCGACAGCAGTGGGTGGAGGTGTCCCAGCAACCTCTCGGCTTGTCCGCGGACCTCTCAGCACTTCCCAGCCCAGCCAACACAGTGTTACGAAAAGACCAGGGCTGCCAAACTGACTTCGTCATCATCCTGAGACCACTGGGGGCTGATGCTGGTAACGGGAACCAGCCCCAAACTGCAGCGCCTGTCGACATCTCAGAGCTGCACCTGAGGTTTGAGCAGTGAAGCAAGGCCTGCATGCAGACGGCAAGCAAAGAAAACCTAGAAAGCTCCTCTGGGACAGTGCAGCAGTCAGCTGAAGAGGAGCATGAAGCACTGCCTGAAAATGCCTGTTCTGGCCCCCTGCCACCACAATGTCCCTGTGTCCCCTTCCTCAAATGCAAGCCTCTCCTCTATCCGGACCAGGTCAAGAGGAACTGGACGAAGCACGGGGCCTCCATTGTCTGCCCAGCGGCCTCTGGACCACCACGCTTCCACCCGCAGCCTGTCCATTTCCACAGGCCCGAGGCCACGTTCATGCCCAAGGAGCAGCGCGAGGCCCCGGAGCTGCAGCATCCCAGGGACCAGCTCGACCCGGAGCGCCCATCCCAGCGAGCAGTGCCCCGGGAGGAGAGCGGCTGGGCAGCCCCAAGGGCTCACACACACTACACCAGGAACGGCTGCTCTGGCCACAGGATGGACACAGCTCCCAAGGGTGAAATTGTGAGGACGCCCTTTGGGATGCCGAACGCGTGGGCAGGACAAGAGCCCACCGCAGTCTACCCAGCCCTCAGGCCCGTGGTCCAAGCTACAAGCCTGAGGCCTGAGCACCGTCGGAAGCACCGCAGACACTTTGTGGGACCAGCCGCAGGAGCCCCACAAGGCCACTGGGGCAGCAGCACCGAGCAGACCGGACGCTCTGACAGCAGCTTCCACCTCCGGGCTGCGGCTGTCCCTCTGAAAGGAAACACCAGTGCGGAGGTGACCACGGCGTCTGAAACAGCTGGGGCTGAGGCAGGCACCAGGGGACCTAAGTGGTGGCCTTGGAGGAAGAAGTGCCCTGGCAAGGTCGAGAGCTCCCCAGATTGTGGGGCCTGCTCCCAGGGCACCGACAGCCAAGAAAAGTGGACAGGCAGCAACCTCCCTCGGGGAAATGCACAGGCCAGGCCAGCTCCCATCTTAGCCTCCACAAGACCCCAGGAGCCCCATGGCTACTCCAGCTCATCGTCTTCAGAGCACTGCAGTGCCCCTATCACCAGATACCCGTGCTCGTGTCACTTGCGCCAAACCTGTGGCACCCAGGGCACTGCAGCGGAACCGAACAGCAACAGCATCAGCTCGGTCTGGGATAGGATTTGCCGTAGGCAGCAGAAGACGTCTGTATCGCCGCAGAGCTCTACATCTGAGCACTGCTGCCATGCACTCCACAGGAGAGGCAGGGCCAGCGTCCATGGAGCTTGTGATTTTCAAAATCTCCAATACTGTCAATAAATAAACTTATTTGTGTAAATAAACTTATAGGTATGGGAGCCTTCACGCATAGTGTGTGTTGGGGATGAAGAGGGAAGGTGGGCTCAAGGATACCAGGGAAGGTGTGCTGTCCCACCAGAGGACAACTAGCTTGGACGGTGAAGGGCATAAAACAGGGCTCACCAGAGAAGAGCCTGGGGGAACAATGCTGAAGCTGGGGGTGAGGCAGATGTCTCATCTGAAGTGCATCTACACCAGTGCACGCAGCACGGGCAACAAACAGGAGGAGCTGGAAGCGACTGTGCAACAGGCTGACTACGGCCTAGTTGTCATAACTGAAACATGGTGGGATCACTCCCACAGCTGGAGTACTGCCATGGACGGTTACAAGCTCTTCAGAAGGGATAGGCAAGGAAGGAAGAGTGGTGGTGTGAGCTCTTCATATTAAAGAGTGTTTTGAAGAGCTTGGGGTTGGGAATGATAAAGTTGAATGTCTATGGAGAAGGATTGGGGGAGAGCCTGTAGGGCTGACATTTGGTGGGGGTCTGTTATAGACCACCTCATCAGGATGAAGAAGTGGATGAGGCATTCTGTGAGCAGCTCGCAGAAGTTACACGATCACCAGCACTCGTTCTCATGGGAGACTTCAACTTCCCTGATACATGCTGGAAATACGATACTGCGCAGTGGAAGTGGTCCTGGAGGTTTCTAGAGTGTATGGAAGACAGCTTCCTGACAAAGCTGGTTCAAGAGCCTACCTGGGGAGGTGCCCCACTAGACCTGCTCTTCACTGGCAGAGGAGGACTGGTGGGAGGTGTGAAAGCTGGGGACTGTCTTGGGCAGAGTGACCATGAAATTGTAGAGTTTTCTATTGGTGATGTCAGAAGGGATAGCAGCAAAACTGCTCTCCTGAACTTCCAGAGGGCGGACTTTGACCTGTTCAGGCCTTTTCTGCAGGGGTCCCTTGGGAGTCACTCCTGAAGGGTAAAGGGGTCCAGGAAGCCTGGATGCTCCTCAGGACAGAAATCGTAAAGGTGCAGGAGCAGGCAGCCATTACTGCTCTCTCTGAGCAGCCATTTTGGAAAGCAGTCGCAGGATGCAGGCCAGGGACACTCGCTGCCGCCGGCACAGGGCCGGGAGAACTTCCTGGAGACAAAGCCCATGAGGAACAATCGCCCACGCTTCACGCCGCTGCTGGCAGGGCACAGGCAGCTTGTGAGGAAACAGCAGGGAGAGCTCGTGGGGCAATCCAGGTCGGGCTGTGTGATCCACCTGAAGGGATCGGCAGAAGACGGCCTGCCAGGCACAGCTCAAGTGGCCGACACAGCCCAGCACCGCGCCGTGCACGCACAGGAGCCGTGCAGGTGGCAGCCAGCAGTCCAAGTTGGGTCACAGCTCGCCCCCGTGCCACAGCAGAGCCGCCTCCACCTCGCAGCATCCCCGCTCAGCGAACAGCCACTCGCCTGGGCTCAACAAGACGCCAACGGTCCTCGCTCCGAGAGGTGCCTCCTGTCTTCCCGTCTCATCCCTGAACCGCAGGCTACGGAGTACAGCCTGGCAGCCTCAGACACGGAAACTCGTCGCAACACGATTTCAGGCAGCTGCAGTTACGTCCGTTTGGAACAGGAACTGCTCCTGCCCTCCCCTAACAGCTCTGCAAGGCCCTGTGCTCAGCAGCAGCTTTCCAGCTGCAGCAGCTGGCTCGTTTCCGTAATCCCCCAAACTACTGAAGCGTGTCTCTGGCTCAGGACTTCACGCCGGGCTCCCCGTGCCCTCCAGTGGCGCGAGGGTGCTTTCCTGTGTTGCCAGCTCCCCTTCCTCCACCTTGCTTCCTCTTCATCTGGGCCTGGGACTCCGCTTTAAGTGTCTCGATCCAGAAGGCATCGAAAGAACCTGGAGCCTGATAGCCAGGCTCCTGGGGATCGAGGGCATCTTTGCTGAGCAGGACGCATATGGCAGGAATGTTTCTCTTCACTGTCAAGGCATCGAGGCCTGCCTCAGGCACAATGGGTTCCCAGATCTCCTCGATCTGCTTAAAAAGCACTTTGGTGATCTGGTGGAGTTCTTTTAGCCTCCATTTCATGATTTCTATGCACATAATGTGAGAAAACTCTCAATAATTTTCTCAGACAAGATCTTCTGTGAGGCTATTTTATTTGCGATTGCAATGGCGGGCGTCCTGCAAGCAGGAGCGCACAGTAACAGTTCATCATCACCTTCTATTCCCTACTGCCCGACACCTGATTCCTCCCCTGTTTCCTCATTGGCTGAGTACTGCAGGTTCACAAACTTCTCAACGCCTTTCTATACCACATACGTACAATTTCATTTGACCAACTGTTAATTTCTCCTTTTCCTTTTTTTTCCTTCTTCTCTCATGACTAGAGGGCCCGTGACCTTTGTTTTTACTGACTTTGTACTGCTCCTCCTGTTTTCCTTAGCTATCCTTCTTATTTTGGGACAGTGGGATCTTCCCCTTATCTGCTTAACATACTCCCCACTGCTGTGCTGCAAATCCCTTTTGAATATGCAAGGTTCATGGAATTTTCCACTGCAAAAATACCTTCTATTGCAAAAACACAACTTTGTTTCTCACAGGCTGTTGTCCTCTTTGTCATCTCTCGGGACCCGTGGATCATTAGCTCAAAGCCCACCCCACGTCTGCCAGTACCTGGCTGTGAGCAATACTCGATGGCAGCTTCCAGCAACCAGCCAGCAACACAGGGCAGCATGGTGCGTGACAGCATTCTCTGACCGGATGGAGGGCTGCCTCAGAGGATTGGGGAGTTCCTGAGGCCTCCTCTATTGCCCATGAAAAAAACAGTCCTTCTCAGCCCTGAGAACATGGTCTGCAAGCACATCCTTTAGAAGGACAAGGGGCTGCCACGCACACAAGGAATAGATTTTGAAGTTCAGCTCCCTACACATAATCCTACACATAATACAATAAACTGTGTTATCAACGGTGAGATCCTGTCTGAAAAAAATTACTGAGAATTTTCTTAAACTACCACAGGGTCGACCTGAGAACCGAGCAGCCCATCCCGATGGGCCCGAGGTGGCCCTGGTGCCTCTGTCCCACCGCAGCTCAGACTCCCTCCCTGTTTTGCAGGCACCAAGCAGCTGTGGGGGTCAGGGCGCTGCTGCCCTGGCTGTACGAAGTGCATCGAGGCCATGCAGGAGCTGCAGCAGCTGGTGCTGTCGGCACTGCCCGGGTGTGAGGCTGCTGCGCTGAGGCCTGACTTCTGGCAAGTGGCATCGAAGGACGTGGAGGAGCTGCTGGAGCGGGGCAGCCTGTCCTGCTGTGGCTACGGCATCCCCAGGAGCAAGAGCTGTCCTGGGAGCTGGAGCAACGCCTCTCTGGAGCACCATGGAGGAGCCCCCACAGAGCCAGAGCCTCCGTGCCAGCCAGCGCCCAGGAAGGAGACACATCCCGCAGACATCCCTGAAGAAGACCAACATCTGGACTCTGCCCTGAGCAAAACCAGCAGTGCAGAGGAGGCTGATGAGCTTCGTGGGAAGAGGCAGTGCCTAGAGGTTCTGACAGCCCCCAGGCCCCCCAGGCTTGGGAAGCAGGGCAGCGGAGATGAAGAGCCACCGGCTGAGGTCTCCTCCTCCATGCAGCCACCAGAAATGGGGACGATCGTGCATGAGAGTCTCCTTCGCCCAGATGAGGGGCGACAGCAGTGGGTGGAGGTGTCCCAGCAACCTCTCGGCTTGTCCGCGGACCTCTCAGCACTTCCCAGCCCAGCCAACACAGTGTTACGAAAAGACCAGGGCTGCCAAACTGACTTCGTCATCATCCTGAGACCACTGGGGGCTGATGCTGGTAATGGGAACCAGCCCCAAACTGCAGCGCCTGTCGACATCTCAGAGCTGCACCTGAGGTTTGAGCAGTGAAGCAAGGCCTGCATGCAGACGGCAAGCAAAGAAAACCTAGAAAGCTCCTCTGGGACAGTGCAGCAGTCAGCTGAAGAGGAGCATGAAGCACTGCCTGAAAATGCCTGTTCTGGCCCCCTGCCACCACAATGTCCCTGTGTCCCCTTCCTCAAATGCAAGCCTCTCCTCTATCCGGACCAGGTCAAGAGGAACTGGACGAAGCACGGGGCCTCCATTGTCTGCCCAGCGGCCTCTGGACCACCACGCTTCCACCCGCAGCCTGTCCATTTCCACAGGCCCGAGGCCACGTTCATGCCCAAGGAGCAGCGCGAGGCCCCGGAGCTGCAGCATCCCAGGGACCAGCTCGACCCGGAGCGCCCATCCCAGCGAGCAGTGCCCCGGGAGGAGAGCGGCTGGGCAGCCCCAAGGGCTCACACACACTACACCAGGAACGGCTGCTCTGGCCACAGGATGGACACAGCTCCCAAGGGTGAAATTGTGAGGACGCCCTTTGGGATGCCGAACGCGTGGGCAGGACAAGAGCCCACCGCAGTCTACCCAGCCCTCAGGCCCGTGGTCCAAGCTACAAGCCTGAGGCCTGAGCACCGTCGGAAGCACCGCAGACACTTTGTGGGACCAGCCGCAGGAGCCCCACAAGGCCACTGGGGCAGCAGCACCGAGCAGACCGGACGCTCTGACAGCAGCTTCCACCTCCGGGCTGCGGCTGTCCCTCTGAAAGGAAACACCAGTGCGGAGGTGACCACGGCGTCTGAAACAGCTGGGGCTGAGGCAGGCACCAGGGGACCTAAGTGGTGGCCTTGGAGGAAGAAGTGCCCTGGCAAGGTCGAGAGCTCCCCAGATTGTGGGGCCTGCTCCCAGGGCACCGACAGCCAAGAAAAGTGGACAGGCAGCAACCTCCCTCGGGGAAATGCACAGGCCAGGCCAGCTCCCATCTTAGCCTCCACAAGACCCCAGGAGCCCCATGGCTACTCCAGCTCATCGTCTTCAGAGCACTGCAGTGCCCCTATCACCAGATACCCGTGCTCGTGTCACTTGCACCAAACCTGTGGCACCCAGGGCACTGCAGCGGAACCGAACAGCAACAGCATCAGCTCGGTCTGGGATAGGATTTGCCGTAGGCAGCAGAAGACGTCTGTATCGCCGCAGAGCTCTACATCTGAGCACTGCTGCCATGCACTCCACAGGAGAGGCAGGGCCAGCGTCCATGGAGCTTGTGATTTTCAAAAGCTCCAATACTGTCAATAAATAAACTTATTTGTGTAAATAAACTTATAGGTATGGGAGCCTTCACGCATAGTGTGTGTTGGGGATGAAGAGGGAAGGTGGGCTCAAGGATACCAGGGAAGGTGTGCTGTCCCACCAGAGGACAACTAGCTTGGACGGTGAAGGGCATAAAACAGGGCTCACCAGAGAAGAGCCTGGGGGAACAATGCTGAAGCTGGGGGTGAGGCAGATGTCTCATCTGAAGTGCATCTACACCAGTGCACGCAGCACGGGCAACAAACAGGAGGAGCTGGAAGCGACTGTGCAACAGGCTGACTACGGCCTAGTTGTCATAACTGAAACATGGTGGGATCACTCCCACAGCTGGAGTACTGCCATGGACGGTTACAAGCTCTTCAGAAGGGATAGGCAAGGAAGGAAGAGTGGTGGTGTGAGCTCTTCATATTAAAGAGTGTTTTGAAGAGCTTGGGGTTGGGAATGATAAAGTTGAATGTCTATGGAGAAGGATTGGGGGAGGGCCTGTAGGGCTGACATTTGGTGGGGGTCTGTTATAGACCACCTCATCAGGATGAAGAAGTGGATGAGGCATTCTGTGAGCAGCTCGCAGAAGTTACACGATCACCAGCACTCGTTCTCATGGGAGACTTCAACTTCCCTGATACATGCTGGAAATACGATACTGCGCAGAGGAAGTGGTCCTGGAGGTTTCTAGAGTGTATGGAAGACAGCTTCCTGACACAGCTGGTTCAAGAGCCTACCTGGGGAGGTGCCCCATTAGACCTGCTCTTCACTGGCAGAGGAGGACTGGTGGGAGGTGTGAAAGCTGGGGACTGTCTTGGGCAGAGTGACCATGAAATTGTAGAGTTTTCTATTGGTGATGTCAGAAGGGATAGCAGCAAAACTGCTCTCCTGAACTTCCAGAGGGCGGACTTTGACCTGTTCAGGCCTTTTCTGCAGGGGTCCCTTGGGAGTCACTCCTGAAGGGTAAAGGGGTCCAGGAAGCCTGGATGCTCCTCAGGACAGAAATCGTAAAGGTGCAGGAGCAGGCAGCCATTACTGCTCTCTCTGAGCAGCCATTTTGGAAAGCAGTCGCAGGATGCAGGCCAGGGACACTCGCTGCCGCCGGCACAGGGCCGGGAGAACTTCCTGGAGACAAAGCCCATGAGGAACAATCGCCCACGCTCACGCCGCTGCTGGCAGGGCACAGGCAGCTTGTGAGGAAACAGCAGGGAGAGCTCGTGGGGCAATCCAGGTCGGGCTGTGTGATCCACCTGAAGGGATCGGCAGAAGACGGCCTGCCAGGCACAGCTCAAGTGGCCGACACAGCCCAGCACCGCGCCGTGCACGCACAGGAGCCGTGCAGGTGGCAGCCAGCAGTCCAAGTTGGGTCACAGCTCGCCCCCGTGCCACAGCAGAGCCGCCTCCACCTCGCAGCATCCCCGCTCAGCGAACAGCCACTCGCCTGGGCTCAACAAGACGCCAACGGTCCTCGCTCCGAGAGGTGCCTCCTGTCTTCCCGTCTCATCCCTGAACCGCAGGCTACGGAGTACAGCCTGGCAGCCTCAGACACGGAAACTCGTCGCAACACGATTTCAGGCAGCTGCAGTTACGTCCGTTTGGAACAGGAACTGCTCCTGCCCTCCCCTAACAGCTCTGCAAGGCCCTGTGCTCAGCAGCAGCTTTCCAGCTGCAGCAGCTGGCTCGTTTCCGTAATCCCCCAAACTACTCAAGCGTGTCTCTGGCTCAGGACTTCACGCCGGGCTCCCCGTGCCCTCCAGTGGCGCGAGGGTGCTTTCCTGTGCTGCCAGCTCCCCTTCCTCATCAGTTGACCCTGATACCTGAGGGACTGCCTTAACAAAGACTTTTAAGGTTATAACAGTTGAAACTACCTATTGTAAACCTTTAACTTCTCCGTAGAAGAATTCTTAATGAATTAATGAGTACACGGGATTGGATTACGCAGAATTAGAGTGTTTCCAGGCAGCACTCCCTGGAAGTGGGAGGAAAAGAAGGGGGGGGGGGGGGGGGGGTTGTCATTTGATCCCCAGCAGAAGAATCCTTATCAGTTTGTGATTTGTTTTGTTTTTCTTAATTAGTATAGGGGTGTATATATATATATAATTGATGTATTTTAAGTTTATCTTAGTAATACCCATTCTCAATGAATTAGTGATAGGATGGAGGGAAAAATCAGCATTTCCAATTAATCCAGAACATCTCTTGAGTTCTATCTCAAAATAATTGTTGGATTTGCACCCAGATACCTAGAAGTACTGGAAGGGCCTTGTCCCCGATTGCTATTTCCAGCAGCAACTGTGTCTGGATTCTCTAGATTTCTAAAAACGACGCATCATACTCAGTCCCAGAAAAGTAACAGATTTTGAAGTTGAGCTCCCTGCACATAATCCTGACTACAATATAAATGTGTTATCAAAGGTGCCTTTTAAACAACATTGATAGAAACTCAGGGGGCAATAGTACTGACCCTGGGTGTGGAATTATTATCCATGAAGTAGGGAATCATCTGTACTGTACCGAATATGGTAGCTACGGGGATGCTAATAAACATAACACACACCAGAGACAACATGAGAATCCTGTAACCGGATGGCCTGTCCCGAATGGCAAGGGGTGGTACTGGCTCTGTGGCCATAAAGCCAAGAAGGTGTTGCCCCTAGGATAGAAGGGAGCTTGCACGCTGGGGGCAAAAATTCCAAATGTCACTATTATTGAAGACGCACAAATCCAAAGCCCCCTTGAGACCACACGCAGAATTAAGCAGATTCCAGATAATCCTCCAGTAAAAAGAAACGAGGCCTTTCACAGTTGAAACAAGGCCTTTCACGGTTGTGCAAGGTGGTTTTTACCTTGGTTAGGGGTGAGTGATTTAGAAAAAGCTATTGTAACTATCTCAGCTATAACTGAAGAACCAGAAAATAACACTCTGGATGCAGTCTAGGCACTACAAAAGGAGATAACAAGTTTGCAAAAGTAGTACTCCAGAATCGAATGGTATTAGATTTATTACTAACCTCACAAGGAGGAGCGTGCACTGCAATTAATGCTAGTTGCTGTATGTATGTAGATCAAATGGGACAAATTTGACTGATCTCAAAAATCTTTGGAGAAAAAAGCAAACAAAAAAAAACAACATGAAGCACCTACGTAGAGTGGCTCAGGGGCTGAAGATGACACTTCCTGGGGGTTTAGAAACATTTGGGAGAAACTAACTTCGTGGTTACCTGAATGGAATTAGCTCAAACAACTTTTTGCTGCTATTATAGTAATAATGGCATTGTGTATCTGTCATTCCCCATGCCATCCAAAGAAGAATATTGCGCCTTAATATTGGAAAAACTCAGGAGCGGGGTATGTGAAGAGGTGCAAAAACAACAACAGGAGTAAGAAAAGAAGAGGGGGGAATTGTGAGAAACAAAGTTGTATTTTTGCAATATAAGGTGTTTTTGCAGTGGATAGTTCCACTAGTCTTGCATATTCAAAAGTGACTGTGTGGCACAGCAGGGGGGAGTATGTTAAGCAGATAAGGGGAAGATCCCACTGTCCCAAAATAAGGATAGCTAAGGGAAATCCAAGAGTCCACTGGGACAACTCCTCCTGTGGAGATCGCCCCTCGCATTGCTCCTCCCACCACCATCGCGCCTCTTCTGGGTGAGGGACGATCATCCCCCTTGCTGATGGCGCACTGTTGGTGCGTACCCCAGCTGGTGGTTCTGGCAGCTCCTCTGCCTGCTTGGGGATTGGGGCCCCGAACATAAGTCCTGAGATGGTTGGGGGCCAGCAAGGCCTGCAGGTGTTGCCTGTTCATGGGAAGCATGTCTGGTTTTCCTGTGCTTCTGTTTCCACTGAGGGCAGAGTCTGTGTGCCACGCAGTTGAAAATCCACTGTCGCTTTCCTTGGTCTGTAGCGAAGCTGATTCTTCTGTGGGCCAGGCTGGGAAATGTTGGAGGGCCCATGGACAACCCAAGAGGCTGCAGAAACTCCCCATTCCTCAGAGGCAGCCATCCATCTGGGCGGAGAATGCTGTCACGCACCATGCTACCCTGTGTTGCTGGCTGGTTGCTGGAAGCTGCCATCGAGTATTGCTCACAGCCAGGTACTGGCAGACGTGGGGTGGGCTTTGAGCTAATGATCCACGGGTCCCGAGAGATGACAAAGAGGACAACAGCCTGTGAGAAACAAAGTTGTGTTTTTGCAATAGAAGGTATTTTTGCAGTGGAAAATTCCATGAACCTTGCATATTCAAAAGGGATTTGCAGCACAGCAGTGGGGAGTATGTTAAGCAGATAAGGGGAAGATCCCACTGTCCCAAAATAAGAAGGATAGCTAAGGAAAACAGGAGGAGCAGTACAAAGTCAGTAAAAACAAAGGTCACGGGCCCTCTAGTCATGAGAGAAGAAGGAAAAAAAAGGAAAAGGAGAAATTAACAGTTGGTCAAATGAAATTGTACGTATGTGGTATAGAAAGGCATTGAGAAGTTTGTGAACCTGCAGTACTCAGCCAATGAGGAAACAGGGGAGGAATCAGGTGTCGGGCAGTAGGGAATAGAAGGTGACGATGAACTGTTACTGCACGCTCCTGCTTGCAGGACGCCTGCCATGACCTCATCCATCTCTTCATCCTGATGAGGTGGTCTATAACAGACCCCCACCAAATGTCAGCCCTACAGGCCCTCCCCCGATCCTTCTCCATAGACATTCAACTTCATCATTCCCAACCCCAAGCTCTTCAACATCAAAACACTCTTTAATATGAAGAGCCACACCACCACCCTTCCTTCCTTGCCTATCCCTTCTGAAGAGCTTGTAGCTGTCCATGGCAGTACTCCAGCCGTGGGAGTGATCCCACCATGTTTCAGTTACGGCAACTAGGCCGTAGTCAGCCTGTTGCACAGTCGCTTCCAGCTCCTCCTGTTTGTTGCCCGTGCTGCGTGCACTGGTGTAGATGCACTTCAGATGAGACATCTGCCTCACCCCCAGCTTCAGCATTGTTCCCCCAGGCTCTTCTCTGGTGAGCCCTGTTTTATGCCCTTCACCGTCCAAGCTAGTTGTCCTCTGGTGGGACAGCACACCTTCCCTGGTATCCCTGAGCCCACCTTCCCTCTTCATCCCCAACACACACTATGCGCGAAGGCTCCCATAGAACACTTGAGTACAAGTAAAGAATTTTATTTATTTACAGTATTGGAGCTTTTGAAAATCACAAGCTCCATGGACGCTGGCCCTGCCTCTCCTGTGGCCTGCATGGCAGCAGTGCTCGGATGTAGAGCTCTGCAGCGATACAGATGTCTCCTGCCAAGTAACTGCGAGTTTGAGGATGCTTCAGCAACAACAGAGGAGAAGCAAATTCTTCACTCGTGTGCTATGTGGCCAGTCCAAGGGAGAGCTTGGGGACTGCCCATCCAGGGAAGACAATGGGTGCCATCAGCCAGGGCAGGGCTGAGGAGGAGCTCCAGGAGGAGCAGCCAGCTTGCCCTGGCTTATCCTCATCACCTTGTCGTAGAATCACAGAAACATAGAAACACAGGGTTGGAAAGGCCCTACAAGGTCATCAAGTCCAACCGTCCTCCTGTCACCAATACTACCCACTAAGCTATTAAATCATATCTCGTAGCACCTCATCCAGGCACTTCTTGAACACTGCGAGGGACGATGACTCCACCACCTCCCTGGGCAGGCTGTTCCAGTGCCTGACCACTCTTTGAGAGAAAAAGTTTTTCCTCATATCTAATTGAAATCTCCCCAGTCACAACTTGTGGCCATTTCCTCAAGTCCTATCACTAGTTATCTGAGAGAAGAGGCTGACCCCCTCCTCATCACAACCTCCCTTCAAGAAGGTGTGGAGTGCAATGAGGTCTCCCCTGAGCCTCCTCTTCTCCAGATTAAAGAACCCCAGCTCCCTCAGCCACTCCTCCTAAGTCTTGTGCTCCAGACCCCTCACCAGTTTTGTTGCCCTTCTCTGGACACGCTCCAGGGCCTCGATGTCTTTCTTGGAGTGAGGGGGCCCAAAACTGAACACAGTACTCAAGGTGCGGCCTCACCAAAGGTGAGTACAGGGGGATGATCAGCTCCCTGCTCCTGCTGGCTGCACTATTCCTGATACAGGCCAGGATGCCGTTGGCCTTCTTGGCCACCTGGGCACACTGCTGGCTCATGTTCAGCCGAGCATCGATCAACACTCCCAGGTCCCTTTCCTCTTCACAGTCTTCTAGCGACTGTGCCCCAAGCCTATAGCGCTGCAAGGGGTTATTGTGGCCAAAGTGCAGAACCTGGCACTTGGCCTTGTTGACCGTCATCCCATTCGCCTCAGCCCAGGAGCCCAGCCTATCCAGATCCCTCTGAAGGGCCACCCTACCCTCAAGCAGATCGACGCTACCTCCCAGCTTGGTGTCGCCTGCAAACTTACTGAGGGTACACTCAATCCCCTCATCCAGGTCATCAGTAAAGATATTAAACAAGATAGGCTCCAGTACTGACCCCTGGGGGACACCACTTGTAACGGGACGCCAGCTGGACTTCACTCCATTAACCACTACCTGCTGGGCACGGCCCTCCAGCCAGTTCTTGACCCAGAGAAGAGTGTACCTGTCCAGGCCACAGGCAGCCAGTTTCCCCAGGAGAATACTGTGGGAGACCGTGTCAAAGGCTTTGCAGAAGTCTAAGTAGACTACGTCAACAGCCTTTCCCTCATCTACTAGTCTGGTCACACGGTCACAGAAGGAGATGAGGTTGGACAAGCACGACTTGCCTTTAATGAACCCGTGCTGGGTGGGCTGATCTCCTGGATGCCACGCATGTGCCGTGTGATCCCACCCAAGATGACTTACACCATAACGTTCCCTGGAACCGAGGTCAGGCTGACAGGCCTGTAGTTCCCTGGGTCCTCCTTACGGCCCTTCTTGTAGATGGGAGTCACATCGGCAAGCCCCCAGTCCTCTGGGACCTCTCCAGACAACCGTGAACACTGGTAGATGGTGGAAAGCAGCTTGGCAATCACCTCCGCCAGCTCCCTCAGCACCCTAGAGTGGAGCCCATCTGGTCCCATGGACTTGTGACATTCCAGATGGAGGAGCAGGTCTCTAACTGTCTCTTTCTGGATCACAGAGGGTGAGTCTCTACCTGAATCACAGGGGACTTCCAGGTCAGGGCGTAAAGTACCCTGAGGACAACTGATCTGACTATTAAAGACAGATGTAAAGAAGGCATTGAGAACCTCAGCCTTTTCCTTATCCTCAGTGATCTCATTCCCTGCTGCACCAAGTAAAGGATGGAAATGTTCCTTGGTTCTTCTCTTGCTGTTAATATATTTGTAAAAGGATTTCTTGTTCTCTTTTACTGCAGTGGCCAAACTGAGTTCAAGCTGGGCTTTTACCTGTCTAACTTCCTCCCAGCATATCTTTGCAACATCTTTGTAATCGCCCCAAGTAGCCTGTCCCCTCTTCCAGCAGGCGTAGACTCTCTTTTTCTCCCGGAGTCTCAGTAAAAGTTCCTGGTTCATCCACGCTGGTATTTTTCCCTCCGGCTCGCCTTACGGGACTCAGGAACAGCCTGCTCTTGTGCCTCTAAGACTTCCATCTTGAGGAGTGTCCAGGCTTCCTGGACCCCTTTACCCTTCAGGAGTGACTCCCACGGGACCCTTGCAGAAAAGGCCTGAACAGGTCAAAGTCCGCCCTCTGGAAGTTCAAGAGAGCAGTTTTGCTAGTATCCCTTCTGACATCACCAAGGATAGAAAACTACAATTTCATGGTCACTCTGCCCAAGACAGTCCCCAGCTTTCACACCTCCCACCAGTCCTCCTCTGCCAGTGAGGAGCAGGTCTAGTGGGGCACCTCCCCAGGTAGGCTCTTGAACCAGCTGTGTCAGGAAGCTGTCTTCCACACACTCTAGAAACCTCCGGGACTGCTTCCTCTGCGCAGATTTATATTTCAAGCATGTGTCAGGGAAGTTGAGGTCTCCCATGAGAACGAGTGCTGGTGATCATGTAACTTCTGCGCGCTGCTCACAGAATGCCTCATCCACCTCTTCATCCTGATGAGGTGGTCTATAACAGACCCCCACCAAATGTCAGCCCTACAGGCCCTCCCCCAATCCTTCTCCATAGACATTCAACTTTATCATTCCCAGCCCCAAGCTCTTCAACATCAAAACACTCTTTAATATGAAGAGCCCCACCACCACCCTTCCTAGAATTATAGAATATCCCGAGTTGGAAGGGACCCGTAAGGATCATCTAGTCCAACTCCTGGCACCGCACAGGTCTGCCCAAAATTTTAGACCATGTGACTAAGTGCACAGTCCAAATGCTTCTTAAATTCAGACAGGCTTGGTGCAGTGTCTACTTCCCTGGGGAGCCTGTTCCAGTGTGTGACCACCCTCTCGGTGAAGAATCTCTTCCTGATGTCCAGCCTAAACCTCCCCTGCCTCAGCTTGACACCATTCCCGCGGGTCCCATCTCTGGTGATTAAGGAGAATAGGTCGGTGCCTGCCTCTCCACTCCCCCTCGCAAGGAAGTTGTAGACTGCGATGAGGTCCCCCCTCAGCCTCCTCTTCTCCAGGCTGAACAGGCCCAGTGACCTCAGCCGCTCTTCCTACGTCTTCCCCTCTAGGCCCTTCTCCATCTTCGTCACCCTCCTCTGGCCACTCTCCAACAGTTTTACACCCTTTTTGTACTGTGGTGCCCAGAACCGCACACAGTACTCGAAGTGAGGCCGCACCAGCGCAGAGCAGAGCGGGATAATCCCTTCCCTCGACTGACTAGCAATGCCGTGCTTGATGCATCCCACGATACGGTTGGCCCTCCTGGCTGCCAGGGCACACTGCTGGCTCATATTCAACTTGCTGTCAACCACAACCCCCAGATCCCTCTCTGCGGGGCTGCTCTTCAGCGCCTTGTCGCCCAGTCTGTACGTATAGGCAGGGTTGCCCCGTCCCAGGTGCAGGACCCGGCACTTGCTCTTGCTAAACTTCATGCGGTTGGTGATTGCACAGCTCTCCAATCTGTCCAGATCTCTCTGCAAGGCCTTTCCACCCTCATCCGAGTCCGAAACTCCTCCAATTTTGGTGTTGTCGGCAAATTTGCTCACAACACCTTCTAGTCCTACATCCAGATCATTTATAAAAACATTGAAGAGGACTGGCCCTAAAATGGAGCCTTGGGGGACCCCACTAGCGACCATCCGCCAGCCAGATGTGGCCCCATTTACCACAACCCTTTGAGCCCTGCCCGTCAGCCAATTGCTCGCCCATCGTATGATGTTTTTGTTTAGCTGTATGCTGGACATTTTGTCCAGTAGGATCCTATGGGAAGCTATGTCAAAAGCTTTGCTGAAGTCCAAAAAGATCACATCAGCTGGTTTCCCTTGATTGACTAGATGGGTGATCTTATCATAAAATGAAATCAAATTTGTTAGGCAGGACCTACCCCTCATGAACCCATGTTGGCTGGGACCAATGACTGCATTGTCCTCCAGGTGCACTTCAATAACTTCAAGGATCATCTTCTCCATAATTTTACCAGGCACTGACATGAGACTGACAGGCCTGTAATTGCTAGGGTCTTCTTTTTTGCCCTTCTTGAAAATTGGCTCAACATTTGCCAGCTTCCAGTCTGCTGGGACCTCTCCAGATTCCCAAGACCATTGAAAAATAATTGAGAGAGGTCCCGCAATGAAGTCAGCCAGCTCTTTAAGCACCCTGGGATGAATTCCATCCGGACCCATGGACTTGTATGGATCCAGGTGGAGCAGCAAATCCCGCACACGTTCAGGGTCTGTTGGGAGTTTATCATTCCCACTGTCATGGTCCTCCAGCTCAGGGCACCCTGGGTCCCGAAGCCCATCATCAGTGTTGAAGACAGAGGCGAGGAAGGCGTTAAACGTCTCTGCTTTACCTAAGTCCTTGTCTGTGAGCTGACCTTCCCCATCAAGTAGCGGACCTATGTTTTCTTTGGTCCTCCTTTTTCTCTTCACATATCTAAAAAAAACCATTTTATTGTCTCCCACAGACTTGGCCAGCTTCAACTCTAGTTGGGCTTTAGCCACACGAATTTTCTCCCTTCAAACGCGAACAGCGTCCCTGTATTCCTTCCTCGTCACCTGACCCTCCTTCCAGCAGCCGTACATTTTCTTTTTTTCGCCTAAGCTCCAGTAGAAGATCAGCCAGGCCGGCCTTCTGGCCCGCCTGCTTGACTTCTGATATTTGGGAATTGCCTGATCTTGTGCTTTTAGGAGGCAGTGCTTAAAGACTGACCAGCACTGGTGGACGCCAATGCCTTCAAAAGCAGTTTCCCTTGCGACCGTGCTGACTAGTTCCCTGAGCAGCCTGAAGTCTGCTTTCCCCATATCCAGGGCTGAAGTTTTGGTGGCAGTTTTCCTTCTGTCACCAAAAATTTTCAACTCAACCACTTCATGGTCTCTATGGCCGAGATGGCCACCAATTGCCACATCTCCCACAAGACCCTCTCTGTTCTCCAGCAACAGATCTAGGAGGGCACCTTTCCTAGTTGGCTCCCTTAGCACCTGCACCGAGAAGTTATCATCTAGGTGCTTTATGAACCTCCTGGACTTGCTCATGTCAGCCGTGTGGTGATCCCAGCTGACGTCTGGCAAGTTGAACTCCCCCATAACGACAAGGGGAGTTAATCTTGAGGCATCTCTTAGTTCCACAAACAATCATTCATCGGCGTTCTCATCCTGGCTGGGTGGTCTGTAATAGACTCCCACAACGACATCCCCTTTATTTGTTCGTCCCTTAATCCTTACCCAGAGGCTCTCAACTTTGCCATCATCAACTTGCCTATCCCTTCTGAAGAGCTTGTAGCCGTCCATGGCAGTACTCCAGCCGTGGGAGTGATCCCACCATGTTTCAGTTACGGCAACTAGGCCGTAGTCAGCCTGTTGCACAGTCGCTTCCAGCTCCTCCTGTTTGTTGCCCGTGCTGCGTGCACTGGTGTAGATGCACTTCAGATGAGACATCTGCCTCACCCCCAGCTTCAGCATTGTTCCCCCAGGCTCTTCTCTGGTGAGCCCTGTTTTATGCCCTTCACCGTCCAAGCTAGTTGTCCTCTGGTGGGACAGCACACCTTCCCTGGTATCCCTGAGCCCACCTTCCCTCTTCATCCCAACACCCACTATGCGCGAAGGCTCCCATACCTATAAGTTTATTTACACAAATAAGTTTATTTAATTACAATATTGGAGATTTTGAAAATCACAAGCTCCATGGACTCTGGCCCTGCCTCTCCTGTGGAGTGCATGGCAGCAGCGCTCAGATGTAGAGCTCTGTGGCGATACAGACGTCTTCTGCTGCCTACGGCAAATCCTATCCCAGACCGAGCTGATGCTGTTGCTGTTCGGTTCCGCTGCAGTGCCCTGGGTGCCACAGGTTTGGCGCAAGTGACACGAGCACAGGTATCTGGTGATAGGGGCACTGCAGTGCTCTGAAGATGATGAGCTGGAGTAGCCATGGGGCTCCTGGGGTCTTGTGGAGGCTAAGATGGGAGCTGGCCTGGCCTGTGCATTTCCCCGAGGGAGGTTGCTGCCTGTCCACTTTTCTTGGCTGTCGGTGCCCTGGGAGCAGGCCCCACAATCTGGGGAGCTCTCGACCTTGCCAGGGCACTTCTTCCTCCAAGGCCACCACTTAGGTCCCCTGGTGCCTGCCTCAGCCCCAGCTGTTTCAGACGCCGTGGTCACGTCCGCACTGGTGTTTCCTTTCAGAGGGACAGCCGCAGCCCGGAGGTGGAAGCTGCTGTCAGAGCGTCCGGTCTGCTCGGTGCTGCTGCCCCAGTGGCCTTGTGGGGCTCCTGCGGCTGGTCCCACAAAGTGTCTGCGGTGCTTCCGACGGTGCTCAGGCCTCAGGCTTGTAGCTTGGACCACGGGTCTGAGGGCTGGGTAGACTGCGGTGGGCTCTTGTCCTGCCCACGCGTTCGGCATCCCAAAGGGCGTCCTCACAATTTCACCCTTGGGAGCTGTGTCCATCCTGTGGCCAGAGCAGCCGTTCCTGGTGTAGTGTGTGTGAGCCCTTGGGGCTGCCCAGCCGCTCTCCTCCCGGGGCACTGCTCGCTGGGATGGGCGCTCCGGGTCGAGCTGGTCCCTGGGATGCTGCAGCTCCGGGGCCTCGCGCTGCTCCTTGGGCATGAACGTGGCCTCGGGCCTGTGGAAATGGACAGGCTGCGGGTGGAAGCGTGGTGGTCCAGAGGCCGCTGGGCAGACAATGGAGGCCCCGTGCTTCGTCCAGTTCCTCTTGACCTGGTCCGGATAGAGGAGAGGCTTGCATTTGAGGAAGGGGACACAGGGACATTGTGGTGGCAGGGGGCCAGAACAGGCATTTTCAGGCAGTGCTTCATGCTCCTCTTCAGCTGACTGCTGCACTGTCCCAGAGGAGCTTTCTAGGTTTTCTTTGCTTGCCGTCTGCATGCAGGCCTTGCTGCACTCCTCAAGCCTCAGCTGCGGCTCTGAGATGTCGACAGGCGCAGCAGTTTGGGGCTGGTTCTCATTACCAGCATCAGCCCCCAGTGGTCTCAGGATGATGACGAAGTCAGTTTGGCAGCCCTGGTCTTTTCGTAACACTGTGTTGGCTGGGCTGGGAAGTGCTGAGAGGTCCGCGGACAAGCCGAGAGGTTGCTGGGACACCTCCACCCACTGCTGTCGCCCCTCATCTGGGCGAAGGAGACTCTCACGCACGATCATCCCCATTTCTGGTGGCTGCATGGAGGAGGAGACCTCAGCCGGTGGCTCTTCATCTCCGCTGCCTGGCTTGGAGCCCTGCTTCCCAAGCCTGGGGGGCCTGGGGGCTGTCAGAACCTCTAGGCACTGCCTCTTCCCACGAAGCTCATCAGCCTCCTCTGCACTGCTGGTTTTGCTCAGGGCAGAGTCCAGATGTTGGTCTTCTTCAGGGATGTCTGCGGGATGTGTCTCCTTCCTGGGCGCTGGCTGGCACGGAGGCTCTGGCTCTGTGGGGGCTCCTCCATGGTGCTCCAGAGAGGCGTTGCTCCAGCTCCCAGGACAGCTCTTGCTCCTGGGGATGCCGTAGCCACAGCAGGACAGGCTGCCCCGCTCCAGCAGCTCCTCCACGTCCTTCGATGCCACTTGCCAGAAGTCAGGCCTCAGCGCAGCAGCCTCACACCCGGGCAGTGCCGACAGCACCAGCTGCTGCAGCTCCTGTATGGCCTCGATGCACTCCGTACAGCCAGGGCAGCAGCGCCCTGACCCCCACAGCTGCTTGGTGCCTGCAAAACAGGGAGGGAGTCTGAGCTGCGGTGGGACAGAGGCACCAGGGCCACCTCGGGCCCATCGGGATGGGCTGCTCGGTCCTGAGGCCAACCCAAAGGGGACTCACCAGGCTCCGGTGCTGCTGCTTGTAGCTGCCATCCCCACTTGCGCCAGCACAGACCGTCACCCTGTGGGCACAGGAGCACAGCACAGTGACCAACCTGGGGAGGGACCCGTGGGGCCACTGCCGACACTCCCCTGCCCCCGGAATCCCAGCCTCATGTCCCCCCACCCTCAAGTCCCCTGTACCAGTTGGCGCCGGCCCTTGGCAAGCAGGGAGAGCCCGGCCACCAGAAGCAGGAGGCCGGGGAATAGGAAAACGCTGCTGTCGTCAACCATCGCTCACAGCCAGGTACGACCGCACTGGCAGACGTGGGGTGGTGGCCGGTGCTTTATAGGGACACGGCCATGAGGTCACAGACAGCACGTGGTGATGCCTCTGTGAGGTCACAGCCCCCAGCCCACGTTGAAGCAGGCTGGTGCCCCTGTGCTGCATTTGTGGGGAGGTGGAGGACCAGGATGGCTCCGCCGGGCTCCGCGCTCGGGGCCAGGGTCACAGCCCACTGCCCAGCTCCAGCTGTGTCCGACAGCCTCTCCTGTCCCCCACCCCAAGCTCCTTAGTCTGCCACACTACGCAGATTCGCTATCACAGCTGGGAAGGAACTCTTTATTGCTTTTGGTCCCGAGTGACGGCAGAGCTCTCAGCACAACCACCTGGCTTATGAAAGGGCGCTATGACTTCACGAAGGGCCCTGCAGTTTGAGATGCTGACAGGCACTGCAGCACGGGGCTGCTTCCCGACCTCAGCGCATCCACTCGGTGCTCACAGACACCGGTGTGAGAAACAAAGCTGTGTTTCTGCAATAGAAGGTGTTTTTGTGGTGGAAAATCCACTAACCTTGCATATTCAAAAGGGATTGTGCAGGCATGACAGCAGCACAGCAGGGGGGAGTTTGTTAAGCAGAGAAGGGGAATGTCCCGGTGTCCCAAAATAAGGAGGATAGCTAGGAAAAACCAGACGAGCAGTGTGAAATCAGTAAAAACACAAATCACAGGATCTATAGTCATGAGAGAAGAAGGAAAAAAAAAAAAAAAAAAGGATAAACTAACATTTGGTCAAATAATACTGTACGTATGTGGTATAGAAAGGCGTTGAGAAGTTTGTGAACCTGCAGTACTCAGCCAATGAGGAAACAGGGGAGGAATCAGGTGTCGGGCAGTAGGGAATAGAAGGTGATGATGAACTGTTACTGTGCGCTCCTGCTTGCAGGACGCCCGCCATAGCAATCGCGAATAAAATAGCCTCACAGGAGATCCTGTCTGAGAAAATCACTGAGATTTTCCTCACACCAGCGATTCCTGAGCCTGTGTTCGGGCGGTCACACTCCTGCTCTGCGACTCTCCTGACGGGACGAGCCGCCCGCCATTTTGTGACCCCCGCCGGGTGTCTCCCCCCCCGCTTTGCCTCTTCCCCCGCCCCGCTCCTGTTGCTGCGCGCCGTGACGTCACCCCGCTCGCCATGAGGCCCCGCCCCCACGAGTTACCACCCCGCGCGGGGCGGGGCCTGTCCTTGTCCCCGCCTCCTCCCTCCGCGCGCCTGCGCCCGCCCGGCGCCGCCGCCATTTTGTGCTGAGGGGCGCGCGGCGGCGGCCGCAGGTGAGGGCGGCGGGGACGGGCCGGGAGCGGGGCGGGCTGAGGGCGGCGGGGCTGGGGCTGGTTGAGGGGCAGCACCGCCGGTTGTGTTCCCGGCTCGCCGTTCCCTGTGTTTTCGCGTCTGCTACCACCCGCGGAGCCTGCTGTGTTCCGCAGCGCGCCGGGGCCTGGGCTCCCCCGAGGGAGGTTTGTGCTGCGGGTGCGCGCGGGGCTGCGCAGCTCGGCGCCTCAGCGCGATCGGGGCGGTACCGGTAACGTTTCGCGTGTGCCCCGTCAGGTCCCGCGGTCTGTTGTGCATCGCTCGGATGAGAAGTGCTTTGCGCAGCTGTTCTTTGGGAAGTTTGTGAGGTGCGGGTGTTCATTTGGAGGTGCTCCGAGCCTCTGCCCGTGGCTTGAAGGGGCCTCCAGTCACGCTGGCGGTGCCTGTAATTTAGGCTGCAGCACTGGGTAACTTACAGTTTCTTCCCTCACGTATGTGCAGGGTGCCGGGTTTTGCCACATCAGCACGAGTAAGCCGCTGCTCCGGTTCTCGGGCTCCACAGAGTTGGTGCAGGTCGCTGGAAGGCTGTGGATTCCACTGCACTTCTTGCTCTGGCCTGGATGGGGGAGCTCGCACACACCGATTTTATGTGCCATAATCAGAAGTATTCACGAATCCCTTTTCCTTTTCAGACCTGCAGAATGGAAAACTATAAGAAGACCAAAATTGTGGAGAAACCTTGTCCTCTTCCTTTCACTGACCTGCCCCCTGACATTATTGAAATGAAAGTGAAGGACGGCAGCAAAATAAGAAATCTGATGGGCTACGCCATTGGCAAGATGGAACTGGACTCAGTGAGGCAGATCCTTTTCACTGGCTCAGGCAAGGCCGTTAGCAAGACCATTACGTGTGTGGAAATCATGAAACGGAGGCTCAAGGAACTCCACCAGATCACCAAAGTGCTTTTTAAGCAGATCGAGGAGATCTGGGAACCCATTGTGCCTGAGGCAGGCCTCGATGCCTTGACAGTGAAGAGAAACATTCCTGCCATATGCGTCCTGCTCAGCAAAGATGCCCTCGATCCCCAGGAGCCTGGCTATCAGGCTCCAGGTTCTTTCGATGCCTTCTGGATCGAGACACTTAAAGCGGAGTCCCAGGCCCAGATGAAGAGGAAGCAAGGTGGAGGAAGGGGAGCTGGCAACACAGGAAAGCACCCTCGCGCCACTGGAGGGCACGGGGAGCCCGGCGTGAAGTCCTGAGCCAGAGACACGCTTGAGTAGTTTGGGGGATTACGGAAACGAGCCAGCTGCTGCAGCTGGAAAGCTGCTGCTGAGCACAGGGCCTTGCAGAGCTGTTAGGGGAGGGCAGGAGCAGTTCCTGTTCCAAACGGACGTAACTGCAGCTGCCTGAAATCGTGTTGCGACGAGTTTCCGTGTCTGAGGCTGCCAGGCTGTACTCCGTAGCCTGCGGTTCAGGGATGAGACGGGAAGACAGGAGGCACCTCTCGGAGCGAGGACCGTTGGCGTCTTGTTGAGCCCAGGCGAGTGGCTGTTCGCTGAGCGGGGATGCTGCGAGGTGGAGGCGGCTCTGCTGTGGCACGGGGGCGAGCTGTGACCCAACTTGGACTGCTGGCTGCCACCTGCACGGCTCCTGTGCGTGCACGGCGCGGTGCTGGGCTGTGTCGGCCACTTGAGCTGTGCCTGGCAGGCCGTCTTCTGCCGATCCCTTCAGGTGGCCCAGGGGCCTGGATGCAGGACCGCAGGGACACTGCGTGCAAGTCGTCCCTTTCTGTCCTCCTCTCACCTCTTCCCTGCAGCTGCCGGTTGCACCTCTGCCAAAGTGGCAAGGGTCAACTAGTGTTGTAACTGGCCTGAAGTCCTCTAGGCCAGGGTGAACGTGCTGGGGTGGCGGTAATGGTGAGCTCCCAAGGACACTCGTTTCCCCTTTCTGCTCCTTTCTGATGCATTGTGCTGGTCTTAAATAAAGTTTCCTTTTGATGTAGCGTGTAGTTCTTCATGTCTTCCTCGTTGCACTGGGGGACACCTGTAAGCGTTGGGGCTGTGGCTGTGGGCTTTTTGTCTCTTGTGACTCAGCAGACCCTGGTGCTGGAGGAAGTTTTTCTTCCTCCCTTTGCCATTCACTTTCCATACCCAAGGGAAGGTTTTCTGGGAAACTTCTCGCTCTGTAAACTGACTAGAAGCGCAGTCGCAGAAATACTCTGCCTAAATGCCAGTGAGTGCAGGGAAGGATGGAGCGGCAGAGCTCTCGCTCAAGCCCCCGCGTGTTCTCCCTGCTCCCTGTACTGTGTCTTCCCCTGCGCAGAGCCTGACGGCTGCTTTGTGGAGCACCACTGGCACCGCACCCAGCAGCGTGCTTGTGGCTGTTACTGCACAAAATCCCTCTGTGTTCTCTCCATCCCAATGTAGAGCCGGCTCCTAAAGCAGCCGGCGTAACCCTCCCTTGTGCTGACAGCACACTCGGAGCCTTCTAATCAGCACAGCAAATTGACTTCGTTTTTATTTTGCAGTTTGGAAGTCGCCCTCCGATGGCTGGGACGGCTCCTTTCCGGGTGCTACGCCCTTCCCCCCCCCCCCCCCAGCAGCGCAGGCTTCCAGCCGTGGGGCCGGGCGGGGAGCACCACGCATCTCTTCCCGCAGCGCAGCCCACCCGGGCACGCCGCAGCCCCCTGAATCCCCTGCCGGCAGCCAGAAGGGGTCCCCAGCTCACCTGCGGGTCCGCTCCTCCGCCCCTGCGCCCTCCTCGCGTCACCTGCGCCGCGCCCTGAAAGCTGGGGGCTCCCTGGGGCAGCGGTGGGGAGAGCCCTGCGTGTGCCCCGCTGGGTGCCGCCTCCACCGGGCGCCACCGCGGCTGGGTGACAGCCCCACCGGTGGCCTCCACCTGGAGGTCCTGGCCTTGCCCCCGAGGCTGTGGCTGCCTCCATCCCCGGCACTCGGTGTCCCCGTAACCTGCCCACGGTGCCTGCGCCCCTGGCAGCACGGTCACGGGGCCCCTGTGTGCGCGGGGCTGCTGTGTGTGTGTGTGTGTGTGTGTGTGCGCGCGTGCAAGCATATGTGTGTGAATGCATGTATGCGTGCAAGAACGTGTGTATGCATGCATATGTGTACATGCATGTGTGTTCGCGCATGCGTGTGTGCATGTATGCGTGTGCATGCACGGGTGCACATGCCCACCTGCGTGCAAAGGTGTGTGCACAGGCCTGGGTGTGCATGTGCAAACGTGTACATGCGTGTGCAAACATATGCATGTATGTCCGGGTATGCAAACGTGCTTGCACACGCCGGGGTGCATGCACGTGCGTGTGGCCGTGCAAAGGTGCGTGCACGTGGCTGTGTGCATGCACGTGCGCGTGCAACCCCGCAATAGCGGCGGGGAGGGGGCGTGGCCAGCGGGGCAGGGGGCGTGGCCGGCCCCCGAGGGGGCGTGGCCGAGGGCAGGGCGCCGGCGGGAGCCGCCCCCGGCGGCGGCGGGAGGCAGCGGCAGCGCGCGGGGCTGCGGCACCTCCGGGCGGCCCCGCGCCGGCACCGGCACCCCCGGACCCGGCACCCCCGGGACTCCCGGACCAGGGCACCCCCGGGACCCCCGGACCCCGGTCCCGGCAGCGCCGCCCGCGGGGTCCCGGCGGTTCTCGGGGCGGAGCGGAGGCAGGTAACGCCGGGGCCCCGGGACGGGAGGGAGGCTCCGGAGGGACCTGTTGCTGCCGCCCGGTGCCCCCGGGGCTCCTCGGCTGTGGGATCCGCAGCGGGGGCTGCGAGCACCCCCCTTCTCCGCGGTGTTCAGGGATGGGGGGGCCTCGCCCCGTTTTGGGGCGCGGGGCCCGGGAGGGAGAAGCGCACGGAGGGCGGCCGGGGGCCGGCGGCAGGGCCGAGGCTGCCCGGGAGGGAGGCTGGGGACGGGATTTGGGGCCGGGAAGGCCCCCGGGACACCTCCGGCTCCGTCACCCCGACCCTGGCCCGGGATGGAGGGAGGCAGCCGGGGAGCGCCTGTGGAGGCTGCAAGGAGCCCCCCAAATGGCAGCCTCCGTCCCCCTGAGCCTCTTCGGGGCCGGGGCTTTGCAGGAGGCAGCCGCCGCCTCCCCCGGGGGGGCTCGGGCAGCCCGTCCCCTGGTGCTGGCGGTGACGCTGACTTTCTCCCTTCCAGGTCCCCGAGGGAGAAGACACGGCCCCGCCGCGCTGCCGGAGGAGAGGAAGCCTTGGGAAAGCTCTGAGCCTCCCCCGGTGAAGCTGAGGTCACGGCTCCCGGAGGCCCAGCCGTGTCGGGGGTCCTGCTGCCTGCCTGACCCCCGGGCTGTCCCGCTGCCAGCACCGCAGCCGTCCCCCCTGTCCCCGCCAATGCCCCCGGGCGGAGGCTGCGCCGGCGTCCCAAGCGCGGGGCCGAGCCGGGGGTCCCGCTTCTCCCCACGGGGCAGCGGCAATGGGGGCGGCTCTTTCCACCGGAGCAGTTGTTGCGATTTCTTTCAACTGCATCATCGCGTTGCTCATCCTCATCCTCTTCCTCATCCTCTGCAAGGCCTGCAGGACCCCGTCGTGCCCCAAGAAGGGCCCCCCCTCTGACGCGGATGAGGCGAGGAACGAGGAGAAGTACCTGCTGCAGCCCTGAGCCGCGCGGGCAGGCGGTGCTGGGGGGCTCGGGGACGTGGGCACCCGGTGGTGCTGAAGGAGCTGCGCTTACTTGGACAGGGTGTCCACGCTGGGACAGTGGTGCCGGCGTGGCAGGATGGGAGCAGAGGGGACGCTGAGCTGTTTGCAGGGGCATGACGCGGGGCAGAGCCCTTCACCCCCGTGGTCCTGGTGCGTGGACACCCTGCGGATGTCCGTGGCGACTGCGAGGATGGAGACACAGCAGCTGGGGACGTGCTCTGGGGGCATGCTTGGTCCCTGCAGACAGCAAGCGTGGTGGGAGCCGTGCCCTCGAGCCCACCCCATGTTCGGGGCCGGCCCGCGGGCTCCTCCGTGGTGCTGGTGGCCCGGCTTTGGGGACACGCTCTGCCCTTCCCCTGGGGACAGCGGCACGTGGAGATTCGGCCACCAGCTCCTCGTGGCATCGCAGACCTGAGCGGGGCTGGCTGGGGGCTCAGAGAGGGGAGGCGGCGGGGCCGGCACCAGCGGGCTGGCTGCCTGGGGTGGCACCGTGCACGGGGGGACCCAGCCACAGGGATGTTACTGGGGCGGTCCTAGGGTGCGGAGGGCAGGGGGCAGCTGGCACCCACACACTCCAGCGGCTGGCAAGGTTTGATGAGCCATGGGGGTGCAGAGGGCTGCTCGGGCTGTCTGTTTGTCCCCAGTCTGTCTGTTTGTCCCCCTCCAGCATTAGCACCAACGCTGCCAGGCAAACGCCCTCCTCGCTGGGCGCCTGTCCCTGCCCGCCCTACACCTGCCCAAACGCTGGCTGGGGCCAGGCAGCCCATGGGCAGGGGACATGTCCCCATCCCTGGTGCTGTCCCCTGTGAGAGCAGCCTGGGGTGGTGTTTTGCGGGGGGATCGGGGCTGTCCAAGCGCCCTTCACGGTGACGGGCACCTCCTGGTGTGCTGCCCCGATGGGGTAGCTGCAACATGCCAGTGGCACCTCCCCGTGCCCCACTGCTGCCTGCCCGAGCCCCCGCAGAGAGCTGGGAGTATTTCAGAGTTAAGAGTGCCTGCCTAAACGGCACCGAAGGGTCTTCCAGCCCTGATGCCTGGGGACAGGAGGTCAGTCTGGCCCCGCTCTCCAGGGCGATGGTGGCTCTAAAGCGAGGGACGCTTGGTCTGGTTTCTCCCCAAGCCTGACAGCCGCTTCCTCTGTCCTGCTTGTGGGTTTTGGAGTGGCTCCTAGAGCGGAGCAATACCCAGAGCGGGGGCCCCGGGGTGCCTGGTCCCTGCTGGCACAGCCGCTGCAATAAGGGGCTGGAGACGTGGGCTGTGCCGGGGGGACACGAGCTGGGGTCCTCACGCAGGCTTGGCCAGGCCTGGCGAAGCCCCTGGTTCTTTCCCGTGTCAGGTGTAGCTAACGTCCCTTTGCAGTTGTGTTTTTACTAGACTAATAAACCACTCGTAGGACCCAGGAGGTGTCTCTGAGCTCTGCCCTGCGCCCGCTGCAGCACGGGGACAATCAGGGAGGTCATGGGGAGGCCTCGTGTCCTGCCCACAGCTCTGCGTGGGTGTCCTGGGGTCAGTGGCTGACATCCCTGCAGGGCTGCGGGGGCTTTGCTGGGCAGCTGTGACGAGGAGGGGCTCGTCCTGCACCCTTCTGTGGCATTAAAATGCTGGGTGACAAGCCTGGCTGGGCTGGGGGCACGTGGCTGCCGGCAGCGAGCAGCCCCCGCCCTGGTGCTGGTGGCACCGGAGTTTCCAACCTGTGTCCTCAAGTCACAGGGCGCAGGACGCTGGCAGGGGACGCGGGCCAGCCGAGGGGACGGAGGACACCCGCTGCGGACCCCGCGCCGCCGGTCCCCGCTCCCGGTGGCTGTGCACAAGGCTCCAGCGGTGACAGCCTTGTCCCTGCTCATCAGCATGCAGTGAGGCCACCGCGGCTCCTGCTGCCACCGCAGCCACGTAGCAGCTAATCCCTCTGCCGCAACGCGCCGGAGCGGCGGGAGGGCTCTGCAAAGCCCGGCCGTGCCCGCGGCCGTCGGGGAGCGAGCTCCTCCGAGCCGGTGGCCAGCAGCCGCTGAGATGCCCCGGTCTGAGTGATGGCACATCCCTCTGCCACTGCAGTGTGAGGTCCCCAGACACCTCCTGGCCACCCCAAAATAGTGGGACCCACTAAAAAAAAAAAAAAAACTGAAGGTTTTACCGAGGCTGGAGGCACCAGCCCTATCCTGCCCCTGTGGGGCTCTCAATAGGTGCGAGCATGGACGCGGGTGGGGAAAAGTCGAGCGAGGCTCCGGGGCCCTGAGCACAGTGAGGGGCTGCTGTCCCCAGGGACAACGGCACGCTGCCGGCCTTTCAGCGACTCTTTATTTGTCTGGGCACAGAGACGAAGTGCTCCCACTCTGCAAAGAGCAGGCGGAGCGGGGCCCACGGCTCGCATGCCAAGCAGCCGCTGGTCAAAGCAGGGCTTGTTCGCTGGCCCGCGGGGCCTGGCACAGCCGTCGCTCCCACCGCTCACTTCCCGGCCGTGCCGTCCGGCTCTCTCACCAGGTTCAGCAGCCTGTCCATCTTCGCGATTTCCACCTCCGGGCCCTTCTTCACCTCCTGGCCTTTCTTCTCCTGCAGGCAGAGCAAGCGAGGAAGAGCTGTGAGAGACCCTACCCCAGAGGAGACGTGAGACAGGGCTCCCAGACGGGCTGCCAGCTCCTCACCGAGCCTCCCACGGGACGGCGTGTCCCTGTTGTGCTCAGAGGTGACAAAAGAAAACATCCCTAAAACTCCGAGCCGTTTCAGCCCGTGCAGCACGCAGCCGGGCGAGCTGTGGCACCACAAAACTCTCCTCGCCGCGCACCCTGCGCTGCTTTGGCACACAGGCACAAGGGGTGCCGCACGCAGGCATTGCATGATGCTGTGCCAGCCCGACGCGTGCCCCAGCACGGGTTACAGGGGACAAGCTGTTCCCGCAGCCTGCCAGCACCCGTCCTGGGGTGCTAGAGCAAACCACCACCAGCACCCGAGGAGAAAGCACTTAGCATGAGGGAAATAAGGCTGCCCGGCTCGGCCCGTGCTTGCCCGAGAGCTGCAGGAGCTTCCAGACCTGGGGGGGAATGAAGTCCCTGCCACATCCCTGCCACCCAAGGCTTTGGGATGAGCAAGCCTTCCTGATGCGGACTTCGGAAAAAGTGGTAACTGGGTTTGTGCTCTCCAGAGTCATATCACTGCACACACAAACACAACAGAGGGATTTTCCTACCTGCCGTCAGCCCACAGAGCCTCCAGCAGCTGAGCTGGGGGGACCCTCCCAGGCAGCATCTGCCCAGTCACCACATCCCGTGGCTGGGCACTGCCCTCTGCTCTCAGCTGTCCCCTTGGCCAGCCCTCAGGCTCTCGCCTCCCCCTTGGAGTTGGGGTCCCTGCTCCAGGGATGCGGATGGAGCTTGTCTGTGAGGTCCCTAGAAATCAGGTGTCACACAAGGCTAAGTGAGGGGCTGGTACTCAGGGAGCTGGGCACCCTGACACACGAGCTGGAGAGGTGGCACAGGTCCCCAAGCACAGCAAGGGGGAACATCTTCAGCCGGGTCTGGGGGCAGAGGGCCCTGTGCCTGCTCCCGGCAGCCCCAAAACACGGCCGCTGTGTGGGAATGCTCTGGGGAGGCCAAGGGAGTCGCAGACAGTGCCCAAGCGAGGCGGCTGCCTGCTTTCTGCTCTCCCCACTTAGAAAAGATTTTCCTCTTGCTCAGCCAGTTCCTCTGACGGCCCCCAGTGCAGCGATTACAAACCTGCTTCTTCCTTCAGTTCTGGGAATAAAAAAAAACAAACAACAAAACACTGGGGCACAACAAAGAGAAAATTGTGCAGGGATTTCTCTTTCTCTAGCAAAAGTGGGCTGCATTAAAGGCAGCAGGAGTTTGCCCTTGCTGGAAGAGAGCTGGGGCAGGCCTGTGGATACGCACGCGGGGACGTGCAGCTTCCCATGTCCCCTCTGCAAGTGCGTGATGGAGAGAGAGCCCCTGCAGGAGCACCCCTGCCAAGGGTCAGGCAGGAAAATGGAGCCGTCTGCACCCCGCGACTCCCCCACTTGTTAAACCAAGGCATCAACGAGGCTTTTGGTGTTTTTCTCTAGAAGAGGAAAAAATTGAGGGGAAGGAAGATCCTGAGGGATCCCCGGGGCTCTCTCACCCCAGCCCAGCACACCCCAGCAGAGGTTTCCTTAGGCTGAGGGAAGGAAACTTGGGGTGCAAGCACTGCTGGTGTGAATGGGGCATTTGGAAACCCCTCTGCTCCCGAGACGAAAGCCTCCAAGTGCAGGAACGAGTCCGGGTTGTTTTTAAGTGCCAGGTCCACGGCTCGCATCCCAGGCCAGAGCTGGTTTGCATTAACTCCGCTAAGTGAGCAACGCCCTCGGCGGCTCGGGTCCGGGCGCTCGGAGCGATGTTTGTGCTCACGGCCCACGTCACCGCCGAGCATCTCGCTAAGCAAGAGCGTTCGGGTAAACACAGCTGCTCGGGGTATTTCAGGACTTAGCTATCTGTGCAGAAAAGCTGCTTTGCTGTCCGACTGCGTGCAAAACGCTCCCTTTGGCACCCTGCGTCGCGCTCAGGACCATGCACAGGGCCGTGGGACGGCAGAAAGGAGCGAGAGCTTTGCTCAGCTGGGGAAAGGGGAAGCTGAAGATGTCCCTGCCAACCCGCTGCCGTCCCCAGCACCAGCGAGGGTCCCTGGCTGACACCTTCCAGGTATCGACGCCAGGTCCACGGGCATTTCTGAGGTGAATCTGAGGCATTTCCTTGTCGCTGACCTGTCTCTGAAGCCTTGGTCTGAAGGCCAGCTCGTCTCCTCTGGTGCTGCAACCAAGTCACACGCCTGCCAGTAATGAGCCGTAACCGAACCAGAGCCCTAATTTAATGCCTAATCACCAGGCAAGCGGGATGACACAGAGAAGGAAAATTATAATGCTTTCTGGGGAGCACTGGAATGGAAAGAGGTTTCCTTCCACCTGCCCTTCCCAGGGTGACCGTGTGTGTGAACCGGGCCAGCCATGCGGCTGCAGGCTGGCTGATGGCCCCGCAGACACGGCACCCACCTCAATGCACGTGGCATCTTCCTACAAACCCATGAGACTCACCCGCCCCAGGCCTCCGAGGAGCAGCACTTCTCAGGGCAGAAGTGTGGGGAAACATCACCACCCATGTGGCTGCGACCCTGAAGATCTCATCCCTCCTGATGGAGGGTGATGATGCACTTGTGGGGTCCGTCCTCCACCTGCCCCCTGCTTACACCCCATCCACAGGGGCTCACCGGGAGCCAAAAGGGAGCTGGGGCAGAGCTCCCCCCAATCTGGAGCTGACAGACGTAGGGCTGAGCTTACACGGGAGGTCTGTCCCCGAGGAGCTCATCAAACTAGCACTGGAGCCGCTCACAGCAGCATTCGCATTGATTTTGTTGTTAACAGTTCCCAGCAAGAGAGCGAAATGCTCTTGGCAGAAACGGTGATGGAGGATGTGTCAGCCTGGCCGGCTCTGCACGGGGACAGACCCTGCCCCACTGATGGGACACGGCCCCAGGGAGCTGAGGTTGAGAGGAGACCCCTGTGCTGGCAGCCGAAGCCGCCGTTGCCCTCACGCTCACTCTGCCTTGTGCCTGGGCTCTGCTCCAGCTCCCCAGAAAGGGAAACTGAGGCACGGGGTGCCTGGCCCCATCGCAGCATGGACCAGCAGGTCCTCACAGCCCCAGAGGTGGGTGCTGATGCTGAAAGCAAAGCGGGAGGTGGGAGATGAGTGACGTGGAACCACAGGGCGAGGATAAGCATGAGGACAAGGACCAGGACTGGCCGTCCGAAGACCCCAGACCCCAGCTCCCAATGGGAGCCCCAGCACTTCCCATGCTGGCACATGCTGAGCTCTGCATCCAGGACATGGGAGTCATTTAAACTGGAGTCGCTGTGCCTTGGCTGATGCCTTCGTTCCCTCGCTGAACAGTAAGCCGCCAAGTTATTAAAACCCTCCCATAAAACTCATGATGCTGGCACTTTCCAGCCTCTGTTTTTTCTTTTCCCATTGGTGGAATAATCATAAAACATCTGCTGTAAGGTTTCGATTAAACAAAGCAAAACATGTTTATGTTTTAAAGTAGCAAGAAAGTCAACCATGCTGGCACAAACACGAGTGGAAAATTCCCCGTAACTTCCCCGGGAGCCGAGGGGACCCTGCCCTGCTGAGTCCTGGCCAAGGGGCACCGGCCTGGCTCTGCCCTGCTGCCGACGTGACCCTGGTGCTCCCAGTCCCTGCCACTCCTGGCAGGACAGGATTTCTGGGCACAGATGTGTTGGACAAGGTCTGGCCACTTTGCTAAACATCCCAGTGACCTAGGACACATGCAAAAGGGGTTTAAGCTTTTACAGACTGATCTAGAAGGGGGTGAGGAGCTTCAGGAAGCCACCAATGGGGTTGTCCAAACCCCCCAGCCTTATTACCCTCGATTGGAAAAGGCGCACAGTCTGCCAAGCGTTCAGAGGTGCTTTGCTTCTGGAGAAGACCTTTCTTTGACCTCACTGGTGATGGGATCAAAGAATTCAATGGATGAGAGCAAAGAAGGGACTTCCCTGGAGCCTTCCCTGGAGTTGGGAAGAACAAAGAAACCCAAAGTCCTTTGTGAACACAGCAAGATTTTCCTCACCAGCTCCCTGGGCCACCAACCAAATAGGCACCAAAGGGATGCGATATGCCCTGCAGCTCTGAAACCTTCCAAAACCTTCCCCGCCATGGCCCTACAGCAAGCTCCAATGTTGCTGGAGCCCGCTTAGGCTAAGCTGGGGATGATGTCCTTGCCAGGACCACTTTGGGTCTCTCCAGGTGCCGTTCGCAGGCAGCAGCAATGCCACGGAGAGCCTCGAGTCACACTCGCAGCCTGATCTGACGGCGTTGCTCCTGGCCCACAGAAGGATTAGCTGACAGACTGGAGATAAGGATTTAGGCTTATTTTGCTACTGTTTGGAAATAAATGACGCAGGAAATGTTCTGCTTGCAGGGAATGAAGCTGGCAGAAAAGCCCAGGGGATGGCTGGGTTGTTCAGACATCAGCAACCACACAGGATCAGCGGCCACACAGGATCTCTTTCTGCTTCCCACACTGAGGCGCTGGACTAGCCAGGCACTGGCCCCAAAATGCTCATCCTGCCAGCTTCAGCTAAAAGCAGTGCTACTGGTTTTAAATTCAGATCAGACCTGGAAGAGGCTGGGAGCATCCCAGGGTGTACATCAGAGGGAACATGAAGAAACGCAGGGGTCACCTGTATCTCATGGTGGGTGCCGACCTTACAAACACGCAAGCAAGAGGGGAGAGAATGAGCTGGGAAGGCCAGGCTCTGCAGCAGCAGAGAGATAAAAGGAAGGTCAAATTCTCAGCCACAGCCATGCAGAAGGGCAGCTGTTGCCACAGCTCCACCTCTGCTCTGCCAGGGGCAGGCTGGGACCCCACAGCCTGGCTCATGCCCCTCACAGTGCTTTCTGGCCAAGCAAAGGGTGTTCACGCAGAGGAACCAAACTCATCCCCCGCAGGTTTTGCTGGCCTCCAGCAAAGCTGTGCCACGGAGGGGTTTGGCTTTTGTGCCAGTGGGTGCCGCGGTGCGATCTCTGCTGGCCCTTAGCAAAGAGCTCAGGAAATGCTCGGCAGCGAGCCTCCAGAGCACGGTGTGGCACGTTGTGCCAGCAGGACTTAACAAACCAGCACCAAACTGCAGCGGAGAAGAGCAGCTGCCAGACCAGGAGCCTTAGGTGCTGGTGGAAATGCCTGTCCTGGAGGCTCTACGGTAGAGGATCTGCCTCCCACAGCACTCACTAGCCGGCCTGATCCAGCTGTGGCTGAGCAGGCAAAGCTGCTGAGCTGCTCATCTCATCTCACAGTGACCGCAGCACAGTCTGGCCTCACTGTGCCCAGGAGCAAAACACAAGGAGGATGCTGGTGGCACCATGCAGCACAAGACAGGCAAGACCACGCGCAGCTGCGAGCTACGGGAGGATTAGTCCCAGGCTTTGCTCTTTGGGCAGATGTAGAGATTGGGCTTTCTGCCATGCTCCCTGCTCTCAATAACTCCAGAGCCATACGCAATGTCTCACACACCACTAATTTAGGCACCTAAATATAGCCTCAAAAAGTCCTCATTTAGCCACTGTGCAGGAGAACCTTGGTGAGCATGGCCAAGACGAGCACAGGCAGGGTGGTTGGTGTGTCCTCACAGCTCCTCCAGACCAGACACTGCTGTGACTCTGAGTTATCACAGCACCAGTCCCAGAAAACCACAACATACATGTAAGACATTCTCTCCTCTGCCTTCTCCATCTCTGTCACTTACGGGTTCACAACAGGGATGTGGTTGCAGTCCTCAGGTCAAGTATCCCCAAAACAACAGCCTTAAAGACAAGGCTGAATCTGAAGGTTATGCAGAGGCATTGTGGTCTGAAGCAGGCCGGCTAAGCACATTGACCTAACTCTGCCCTGCACTGATGCTGCATTAGGAAGCATCAGCAACAGGTGCTCTGCTCCTGCAGGAGGACACACTGGGTTTTGTCAACCGTGGGGACAATTTGGCTGCAATCTAACTATGAGCACTGTGTGTGTGTGTGATAGAGACCAGCTTTGTCCTCACGCATCATCACCCTTGGTCACTGAGAAGCCACCTTGAAGAGGGCAGCCTGGTGAGATGACAAACTCCTCACAAGGCTCGTGGAAGTGATTTTCAGTCGTATCAGTTCACAGATCTAGCACTAAGCACTGAGAAAAATCACTGTGTGCTCAGCGTGCAGGGTAATTACCCTGCGTTGACCTGTATAAGCTTTGTAAAAGGACTAAAAGGGAGTAAAGAGCCCCAAAACTTTTGCCTCCAGCACAGGGGGTCCTGGTGGTGCAAACCACCACTGGGAAAGGGGAGAAGCAAGGGGCTTTGCCTCCCTGGGGGGCAGGCTGTGCATCACCCACCGCCCTCAATCCTGCATCCAGCCCTGCTGGGCTCCAGCTTTCTGCAGCGCCATCGGTCTCTTCTGGAGAGGACTGATTATTTTAATTAGCTCTCGGCAGCACCCAGCGGGAAGTCCTGTTACCCAGAGCCTGCCCGTGTGCCCTGTGCTATGATGGCATCAGGTGGAAGGGCTGGCGGGGCACCAGTGCCTGGTGTTCAGCGGTGGGATCTCTCAGGCACAAGCAGCAGGGAGGAAGGAGCTAGAACTGGTTTTAATTGGGATTGTCCACACAGACCACTGGGCAGGAGGTGCCGTGACTTCTAGCTCTACTCCAAATCTTCCTGCAATTGCCATGGAACCTAAATACCCCCAAACAAAATCTCAGTGCTACCCAAACTACCCTAAGGACACCTGCAGCACCTCTCTCCTCGGGCTTGCAGCCCTGCAGCGACAGGCTCGGGCAGACGCAGCACCCATGGTCTCCAGCAGCAATCCCATCCAAAAGGCAAAAGCAAGGAGATGCCCTGCGGTGTGCACGAGCCTGGCAGTATTAAGCCACAAACCTCGATGCCAGCTGGCAGGTAGCACCGTCAGCTGCACAGCACCACTTCTTTATCAGTCAGCATCTCTCTTTCCTTTCTTTTTTTCAGCTTCACTTTGGTGTCTTTGCATGACAGCTCCGTAAGGTGTTACGGATTAGACTTTAATAAAAGCAACCAAACAAGGGTGTGGATATGCCTTTCTTCCAATACCTTGGTACTGCTGTTATCTCACAGACCAGAACATCACAAGAGATCACTTGCAGTTGCACAAACAGTAAATTTTCAAAAGTCGGGGTTGTTTCTTTCCAAAACCCTCTTTCTCTAACTACCATTTCTAATACACATTCCCTGTGAATGCCTTTTAACTGCCTTAAGAAAGTCCAGCTGCTACTCCTCTCTTAACACATTTTCTTTTATAACTTTTGTCATATTAGGTTTTTAGTATAACTCACAAAAATATTTGCAACAAAAATGTATTCTTGTTTGCTACTAACATGACAGCGTGTGAATATACTTCACTCTGGATAAATACAAGTACATTGGGAACTGAGTTTTGCTATAAATAGAAGTGAAAATAAATGTCTTCACTCCCAGTTGCTACATATTTAATAACATTAAATGCCAATGGCATGGAAGATGTATTACAATTGATACTGTTGTACTGAAAGAGCTCAGTTTGCAACATGTCAGGCCACAGTGCTCTCTCCCTCTCTCCTGCTCTCCATGACTGCACTTGAACTCAGGGATGCTCCAGAAATAGCACTAGATATTTCAACTGCACGAACAATTGTGTCAGCTCGACAACACATCCTCGTGTGTAGGTTTCAGTTAAATCACAGCATCGCTGGAGCAGGGCTAGGAGAAGCCCTCCAGCGCCCACCAGTCCGCCCTGGTCCATGGCTGCTTGTAAATTGCTTCTGACAGATGCCTGCCCAGCGCTTGACCTGGTCCTTGGGGTACGGGCACAACGTGCCCCGAGCGCTGTGTTTTCACGCTCTGCTCCCATCACCTGAGTGGCCACCTCTTTTGAAAACCTCCGGGGATGGTGCTGCCAGCCCATCCCCTGGCGATGGCTACCAGCACATCTCTTTCACGCCTGTAAATCCCTTTCTATTAGCCTTTTGCTGCCGCCTGACCACCCCGAAGTGCTGCCTTCCTCGCCCCGCCAGCCCGACACCTCTTTGGGGTGCATATCTCTCCGCACCCCCAGCTTCCAGCCTTTTGCTGGCCACCTTGCCCTTGCTGCTTGCCTGCTTATTAGGTCTTTCAGGCACAGTGCCCCAAACCGGAGCTGAGGAAGGATCAGCTCACGTGTCCTGCTTGCCCCTCTCTTGCCCGTGCTCTCCCGTACATCACCTCTGCTATCGCAGGGCACTGCTGGCAGGTGTCTGAGGTCTTTTCCTGCAAACATCCCCGGTCGATTATCCCCATTTCCTTCCTCTCCCCTGTATTTTGCCTCCGTCCTCGGTGGAGTGTATCCTGTTTATTTCAGACCGTGTCTCCCATTTGCCACAAATGAAAGGACTTGCACAGATTTTCCTTCCCCGTTGCAGAGGAAACATCCTGTCAAATTACATACGCCACACAAACACTCACAGGTCTGAAAACCACCTACATGCTTACCCTGGACTATGTGGAAGGTCAGGTGAAGTCTCTTTCTGGGACTGAGTTACCCCACAGCACGCAAATCAGGGCTTACAAGTGATCAGCGAGAAGCTGGACACAGGAGGAGCGTGGGAAGCACCACGGTTAAAGCTGTTTCTCTTCCCCAGGATCTGGCCCTGTTACAGCAGCTGAGAAATCCCTTCCCGCCCCAAGACAGACGAGGCTCAGCTGTAACCCAGAGCAGTGTCCTGTGAGTTCCTGGTTAGGAGCTTTGCTGGTGTCAATCTCCTGCAGACTGGCTCGGCACGGTGCTGCGTGGTGGAGGATGCTCCTCACTGCTCGCTGCCACGTCAGAGCCCATGCAGCCAGCAGTGGTGCTGGGGCTGTGTTACCCCCTCCCCGTTCACAGTCACAGTGACCCAGTGGCTCTCGACGGCCCGTAAGGGTCTGAGGAAGAGCTGTGCAGAGAAGAAGAGGATTCACCTCAGCCTGTTTGCAAATGTAGGGCCTGGGGAGTTCATATCAGCCAGAAGCAGACAGGATAAAACAAGGCAGGAGAAAGCCAGCGATGTGCTGGTGGGCAGCTCCAGGAGTGCTCCCCTGGGGCAGGGACACCTGTAGAGTGCTGCCCCTCCTTCGGGGAGACACCTCTGGAGATGAGCAGAGCTGCCCTGAAGAAATCCCCGACCTATCCAACAACTGCTCTGCGGGAAGCATCCCATGGCAGACCTGAATGTCAGCTCCCTGGTACACAGTGATGGGGATGGCGATGGGGCCAGGACCACGGGTGCTCCCGTCCCAGCAGCAGACCCAGATTCCACACGCACCAGAGACCCAGGAGCGTGGGGGCTCCTGGGTAAGGTCTGCAGACAAAGATGAGGTGCGCCCTGCCTAAAAAGCAGATCTGGATCCTGTGTTCAGGTCAGCTGGTCAGGTGGGAGGCAGTCATTTTAATGACAATCCCGTCTTAAGCTGCTGAGCTGACTCCAGTCCAAGTCCCTCCACTAAGCTCCTTGACATCCTGCTTAGAAAAGCATTATTAAAATCTAATTGCTCCATGCATATATTGCTGTCTCAATTATAACCGAAGTAGAAGGGAGATGTAAGCAGTAATCAATCTCTCTGATGCTAATGCATACCCGAGGCAGGAACTGGCCCTGGGAAAAGCCAATTCAACACCACCTACTAAAACCAGAGGGGTATATTCATAGTGACTGCCCATGCTGCCAACAGCACGGTTGTTGTGCCCACAGGTGGTCTCCCTGAACTGCTCTTTGATTTGGGTTGCTGACCAGGATGCTGCACCTGAATTAATTTAACACATTCCCTGATGTGCCTCTGATGTACCAAAACACAATTACTTCATTGCTATAGACCACTTTAATCCATCTGCTCAGCTAGCTGCTGAAACCAATGGAGCTTCTTCACAACACAGTATTGTAAAACAAAGGCAGGCTGTGAAGAAAACAATGCAGAAGTCATTAAGGACCTTCAGGTGAGCACTTCCCAAGGTAATCTCCCCATTGCTCAGAGTCTCACCAGCACCCCTGATGGAAGAAGGTAACCAGCAGCTGACAGCCAGCAGCAGCAGCTAGCTGACAAGTAAGTGCCAGATTTAAGGACTAGAAGCACCCTGTTAGCAGAGTGTAACTGAAACTGACGCACACACCTAACACAAGGTGGGCAGATGAGCTACATTAGAAGAGCAACAGCAGTACAAAGCCTGTCAGCTTACCGAGGCTGAAAACCTCAATGCACCTGCAGGCATGGCCTGATCCTTGTCCCACTCTGTGTTGTTGTAGCTGGGGAAAGAGGGAAACATCTGGGGCAATGCTGCCAGCTGAGCAGCCAGCACTTGTCCTTGGCTGCAGGTTCCCCCAGCACAGTCAGCTCACCTTCTCAGGAGGGCTCGCTTCTTCCCAGGCCCTCCTGTTTCCACTCCGAGCTAAGTCCAAGCATGGATCCTCCTGGTATTGTCCTGGTGTGAGGAGCTCCCAGAAACCCAGCCACGCTGCGGGTCTGGGAAGAAGCAGTAAAGGTTGAACAAGGACCTGGTGATGTTTCAAAATACCTCAGGATGATAAACAGAATTGTTCTTCTCCATCAGGACACGCATAACTGAGCCAGAGGAATGGTGGAAACAATTACTTGGTGGAAATAAAGTCGTAGCAGCCCCCTATATCCCACTGCTTCTCCAGCAAAACAGTTAACCATGTGGATCCCGTGTGTAAACACTGTTAAGCTGTGGACACCACAAGTGCCAAGGACACATGGTGCCTTCTCTAGGCACTTTGCTGATCATGCTCATCCTTCTTGCTGCCAGGAAGTACTCAGCAGCATTTGAGAGCTGGGTGAAACACAGCCCAGCAGGGGTCAAGCCCATTGCTTCACTGCATGCCCGGCACTGCGCAAATGCCTCTGCACCAAAAACAATCCTGAAAGGAGATGTTTTCACAGCTGGTAACCAAGCGCGGAACAAAAGAAAGACAGAAAGTAGCCATTTGTGCTCAGAAAATTAAATCCAAATTTAATTCCAGTAATTATACCTTCATTAACACCCCATTTGCCATAAAGATGCATAAAATCCCAAAGTGAGTGCTGCAATTGCTCTGAAAGTGAGAAGAAGGTAACTGGGGAAATACTGCCAGCCCTTCCCTAGCCTGTAAAACCCTTAAGAAGCCTGGATCGTTGTGAATGGTTATTGCTTGTAATTTAACTTCCCCAGCAACCGTCTGTAAATGAGACAGCCAGCCAGAAATCCAGCGAGAGCAGCAGAGAACCTGTAACGGAGCTGATTTATTCCAGCCTCCCCTGATTTAACTATAGACAAATGCAATGCTTCCTGTGTGATCACCTGGGGCTTGGATGCTATTGTGGTGAATACAGCACAAGCCAAACTCTCACCCCTCTTCCCTGCTCAAATCTCACCATGTTGGAGTCCTTCACGAGTCACGACAGCAGGTCCTGGCCTGGAGGTGTGTGATGTGAGCACAGCCAACGTGTGAAACCGTGCAGGACAGCCCAGGTCTTGATTTCAGTCCATCCCTCCAGTGTTTTGAGGTCATGCAGGAACCTGATCTTCCAAAACCTTTAAATCCAAATCTTCCAAAACCTTCAAACCCTCTGTGCTTCCAGTCCCTCCCAAGACTTTGTATGTGGACTCTCGGCTAGACCATCCAAGGTATGAATGGAGAAGTTGAAATGCCAGTGAGGACAACAACCAGCCCCCCAAGACAAATCTGCAGGCTGCTCTGAGATACCATCCCAGGCTGAGAGCAAACCCCTGACAAATGCTTTTTTGGGGTGATTTTTCAGCCTTTCACTCCTGGGATGAATACAACCACCTGGCTTAGCTCAGCCACGCACTTACCATCTGAAGAAAGGCAAGTACACAACCACATAGGAAGGTTCCCTCAGGAGCGACACATAAAGCCCACGAAGGCTACAGGGTCTGAGGGTGTTAATCACACTCAACCCCCGTGTAATGCTATGGCATAAGAGAAGCTGTCAGTCTGGTAAGAAGTCTAAAGGTTCAGTACATCATGTCATACAATGGATAAAGCTTTGGTGGATTTTCTCCAGAAGGCTGCAACACAGGCAGGCAGAATGTGCTAATTAAGAAACACCAGGTGAGTGCTAATGACAGAAGCTTTAGGAGGTGGGAGGAAGCAAAGAGGCTGAACCTTTCTCACCTCCTGTCTCTGGTGCTATGTATTGCCACATAACTCAGTCACTGGAAAAAAGGGAAGGAGCTTCCCAGGGAGGAAAGAAGATAAGGAGATGATGGCTGTGCTGGCTTCTGCTCTCTGGCCCTGGTGATGAAAAACAGATTGTAAAAACCTTTCTTTTCAGCTAATGGATGGGAGGGTCCCAGTTTCACCTAAGGGAAGAAAGGCAGAAGGTAGCTCAACTTGAAATGTCAATAAACCAAAGTCCCACAGAGACTTCCAAGATGGCTGGGGGCTGGAGCACCTGAGGAGACACTGAGGGAGATGGGCTTGTTCAGCCTGGAGAAGAAATGGCTTTGGGGTACCTAACAGGAGCCCACCAACTTCCCAGGAGAAGGATATCAAGAAGACAGAGCCAAAGCCTTTACAGGAGTGCACAGCAGGAGAACGAAACACAACAGCCATCCACTGAAACAGGGAAGGCTCCAACTTGATGTAAGGATATTTTTCTCCACAGCAACAGTCAACCACTTGAACAGGTTGTGGAGTACCCAGCCTTGGAGGTTTTCAGGATTAGAATAAGCCCTGAGCAACCTTGTCTGATCTTAGAGCTGACCTGCTCTGAGCTGGAACTTGGACTAGAGCCCTCCCAGCATCCCTTCCAGCCTGAATGTGTCCGTGGCTCTGTGAACCCAGAATGTTCTTCATCGCCAAGCATATATTGAATAAATATATTGAACAGATATATACATCTTACTGCAGACAGCATTTCTAAGCAAATGTCCTCTTACCGTATATCGTATGTAGTGCCAGGACTGGTGCAATGCAGTCTTCAGTGAGGCAATTCCCAGCCCCTGGCACACTGTGTGAGGGGACAAGATCCCCAGCTCCCTCCTCCCAGGGTATCCAAAGGCTATAGGCAGCTGTACAGACCAGTTGTCTGTGTTAGAGGGGAAAAGAGAGGAAAGAGATCTTCCAAAGACAATTGGGAAGCAGTGGAGAAAACCCATGGGGAGCTGGAGCCTGAGGCAGATGGCAAAAGGAAATGGGAGGAAGCTGGGTTAAGAGTCTTTGAGAGATGACACCCCAGGGATGAGAAGGTGAGAACAGTTTCCCTGTGCTTACCGACAAGTGGGAAACCTCCAGCCTGAAATAAATTAAGATGGGAGCTTATGTGATCCCCAGACATGTGGGGCAAATATATCTCTCCCCACTAGGTTTATTTCAATGGCAGACAAGGGATAACATTGATTTAATGTGTCTCGTCCTTGACAGACCCATGCTCGCTGTTAGAGTAACACCTTGTTATCTCCGAGTGCTTACAGTTTGATTTTTTGACATGAGCTAGTAAATAAGCCACAATCAAGGGAACTGAAGAGTTCAGGAGTCCATAAATCTCTTCATACAGAGCTACCTGGGCTGTTCCAAGCTGTGAATTCCTCTTTATAAAAGCTGTGAATCTCTCCCTGCAATGCTGCCCATCAGTCTCAGATCATTTCAGTAAGACCAAAGGCAGAAACAGATTTAACAGATTTTAAGGAACGATCCACACAGCCTCAGTCAGTAAGCTCCGATGACGCCTCTTGGAGCTAAAATACATCTTCTAGCACAAGACAAGGGGTTTTGACTTGAAGGAGTTTGAGGGATGCAGATAAGCCAGTGCCCACTCTAAGTGTGTACGCCCTGGTCATTGTTTGAATCTGTTTAGCTGCAGTCAGCTGCAAAATCCCATTACACTGCTTTCTGCTAATTTAAAGAGCCTTCCACTGCTGGGAATCCCTTCCACTTGCAGGTGCTTTTAAGCTGAGATCAAGTTATCACTTAATTTATTTGTGAAGCCCTGAAGAGATCCTTGAAATTATGTTTTCCAGATGTTAGATCAACCTTGTTGGTCCTTCCAGACTTGTCTGCATCTTTCATCACCTGCACTGAAGTGTCAAACCCAGACACCTCAGTGTTCACTGCAGCCAGCCATGGGTTTACTACTGCTGCTCCCAAACACAGGGCCCTGGTTTCGCTCCTGCTCTGAATTACCCCAACGAGGCAGCCAGACTGTGTTTGGCTCCGTGTTTCAGTGTCACGCTGGGAGTTCATGCTTTCCTCTATGGCTTTTAAGCCTCTTTCGGCCTCTCCAACTCCAGGACACAACCCCAGAGCCATGAGGGCGATTTGTATGGGATTTACATCCCAGCCACACCACCCTGCTGCTGTGCTCTGGTGCTGTGCCTCACCAGCGGCTGTGCTCTGATGGGTGTTGTTATGATAACACCACGGTACCTGGTCATCTGGCTCCGGCACTATTTACTCATCAGCAAGACTCACATCTGACACTGACAATGCTATCAACAGGAGCTGGGTCACAAAAATACCCCATTGTTTATTGTTAAAAGAAATTCCATCTCAGACCTGCACCTGACAGGCCATTCTTTCAGGCTATAAATAACATCTTGCAGCAGTTTTGTCACAGGCCCCAGTTAAACGGCATTTGCCAAGCAAGGCTGGGAGCCCACCAAGTGAGCAGGTGGTACACGGGGAATGTGGTGATGTTTACAAGCCTCATGTTGTTAGACAAGCTACTCTTTCTCAAGTATCAGTGCTCAGATGCAACATTTAGCTTTTCTCTAATTCCCTCAACCACAACTCATACATCTGGCACTTTTGTACCACCTTTCAGCCCAGGCTGCCCAAGCCTTTTACTAACTCAGGGGTTTAGCAGCTCTTTTACAGCAGGGAGGAGCGGGGACAAGCTAGAGTGGGTGGTTCACTGCAGCCTGCAGAAAGCAAAAGCTGTCACTGGAAAGCCCGTGGGGACACAGGGCTGGACCTTCTCCAGTGAACTCCTGCCAGTGAATCCAACCTGGGTAAAGGGCAGGGATGGAGAGGAGAAAACAACAGCTTCGCTCTTGGGAAACCTCTGCTCTGCCTGTGACCTTAAATGTTGCAACTATTTCAGAGACACATGAACCAAAGATGGAGCTCTCTCCGACAACCCCTCTCCCTTTCCTCCTTTGCAGGCAGGCGATGATGGCATCACAGTTTCTTATTGCTCTTCTAACAAATCCAGCCCAACCTGCAACATGTGAGCCCTCCAGCCTTCACCTCTGCCCTGGGAGCCGGTGTGCTGCCGCATGCTCACAGCATCCTCTGCCTTGCCAACTGCTCCTATCTCCCTCTCCTGTCTCCATAATGCTTGCAGCTCCCCTCCAGCCACAGGGAAGTCGTTGCTGGCTTGTGTGAGCCTGTCCTCAAGGTCTCCAAGGTGCAAATTTGAGCTTCAGGACTCAGCCAACTCCTAGGGAGTTACAGCTCAGACTAACCTTGCCTTAAAATGAAGATCTGGCTACCCGCAGAATATTATCTTTGACACCAGCCTCTGAAAAACCACACCTGGCAGCACATCCATGGCTATGAGCAGGGTACAAACACCCTGAACAATCAAATTTCCCTACACAGGCAAGGGGGCAGGGGGATGGAGTTTCTCCTGCCTGAGAGACCCCTCTGCAAGGCTGTGTCCCCTACAGCCACCCCAGGATCTCCACCCTAAGGAACTTCTCTTCAGAGCACAGCTTTTCTCCTCGAACAAGCAGCTGTAATTGAAACCCAGTCCAACAGCCTTTTGGACCATGCTCAATTATGAACTCTAACTGTGAAGCAAACCCCAGTGCTTTTTTTTTAATGACCTGAAAGGCACTAAATTAGTAATTTCCTGCACTCCCACTGGCTGTCCTGTGGTTTGCCCAAGCCAGATAAATTGCAAGCCTTTGAGATCCTTTCCCTGGCTTGGCAGGTTCCTTCAGCACAGATCAAAGCAGGGGACCTAATCCTGGAGGGGGATGAGCATCCTCCAGTCTCACAGCTCTGTTTCGGGTCATTCTGGTTTCGGTGCCTGACTTTTGATACCAAGGCAATATAAGAAGCAGAGACTGAGCAGTGCTCATATCCATGCTCCTGGGAAGACATGCTTCCCCTTTTCTGCAATCTCCACTGCTAAGGATATTGCAGCAATACCAGCAACAGGTACAGGCTTCAGCTCCAGCTGAACAAGGCACGAGTTAGTGTGCTCAGCTCAGGCTGGCAGAGAGGAAATGCCTTTTATTAACTCAACTAATATCTAGCTGGAAAATAAAAGATAAGCTTTAGGGCACATGCACTTGTCTTTTCTTCCCAGGTATATTTGTTTGTCTAATAAAGGGTGTTAGCTCTGCCCACAGGCTTTGGCTTGCTTATGGTGTTAGACCATCGTGGCTACAAAAGCCCCAGCCCCTTGGGAAGGCGGCTCTCTTCACATTGGCTCAACCTAACGGGCTTAATCTGAAGCATTTGTCTTGGGGAATACCAGGGGATGACAGGGATTGAAAAGCTGAAAAAGGCAAATGCTGTAACTGTCCTAAAAAAGGAAAATCACAAACCCGCCGGCTTAACCTCACTTCTCAGAAGACAAGTGGAACAAGCCAACAACCTGTTCGTAAGTGCCTGCAAGGAGCTGCATCAAGGCTAACACGGATTTGTACCAAATAAGTCACACTGAACCAATCTGATTTCTTTTTGCAACAACATAGTAGGCCTTGTGGACAGGAAAGACACAGATGTCATTTATCTCGACTTCAGGAAGACTTTGCCACTGCCTACTTTGACATTCTGATCCTCAAGTGAGACAAAAGACTGAGATAAAATGGGTGAAAGCTGGTAAGACCCAGCTGAATAGCTGTACCCAGAGCTGCCAGCACAGAGAGATGTGTTGTGTGTTACACATACAATTCCTTGGTCTGGGGATCTGGTCAGCGTTTCTGCTAGAGCTCGGGCACTGGGACAGACGGGAAGGCTGCAGGTGTCCAGGAAGGCAGGGCTGAAACTTGAAATGACCTTGGTAGACCGGAGATGTGGCCTGGAAAACCTGCAGGTGATTTAACAGGGACAAACGCAAGATATTGAAAGCGAGCACGGACAAGTCCCTGCACAAATACAGGATGGTGGGGAAGGAGCGTCCTACCGATAGGGCTGGGGGTAGAGGGACAGCCACCCGGATGGGATCCAGCACTCCTGTGCTGCTGTGAAACACTTGGAGCTGTCCCACCACAGAGAAATGGGGGCATTGTGGCCAGGGACGTGAAATGATCCTTGTGTGCTGGGAAAGGCAGCGTGAGAATGGGACCCACAGGATGCCATGCAGCAAGGACACAGCTCATGGCACACAGTCTGGAGGGTTAAAACAAAAATCCTTGGGGACTTCAGCCCAAGGGGCTGGAGATGAGGACGAGCACACTGCCCAGGTAGGACAGGTCTCTGCGCTGACCAGGACCCTGTGGGGGTGAGGAGCTCAGGCTCTCCCCACATCAGCAGCAGTGGGATCATAAGCAGGAGGTGTGAGCAGGAGACAACAGGGGAAGTTTGCCCTAAGATGGCCCCACACAGTCGGCACCTGGCATCCCATGAACAGTGGACGAATGTGAGGGTAACATCTCCCCTCGGGGAGAGCCTTGGAGCTGCTGTGACTGCAGCTCCCACAGCCAGCAGGGCTGCAAGGCAGCCCCTCTTCTTGGCTTTGCAAAGCTCTTCTCTTCCTTTTCTCCACGAGATAAAAATAATCCTTTTGCGTCAGCTCCATCACCGTGAGCAGCAAGACATTTTATTCATCTACGATTTCTTCTCTTCTCTCATTTAAACAATTCCCCATTGAGCCCATCAAATTAATTTGAGCAAGGGCCATTATTTGGCCTGCCTGGCGGCGCAGGTGTCTCCTTTTCTTTTCTTTCAGAGGGAGCTGGTAGATGGCAGGAGCACGTGCTGGGGAGAGGCTTGGCAGGGGCTGTGAGCAGCGCTAGCTGATAAACTCAGCACGACAGTTGTTATCAGGGTCCCAGAGGTTCAGCAGGGCACGGAGGTCTGTAAATCTTTGCACCCAGTCTCAGAAAACACACACATAAAATCCACAAGCAAGGGGCATCTTACAGCCGTGCTTTTGGGGTGTTTTACAGACATACAGACACACTCACCCAGGAGAGAGCTGCCCTCTGTGTCTCCACTGGCAGCCTCAGCTCTTTTCAACCCAGGCAGGCTGCTTGGGGAAGAGTGTGGTGGGCTCTGGCAGCAGCCTGAGAGGAGTTACAGGGATACGCCAGGCTGGTCCTTGTAGCCACATCCCTTCCCACTCCAGGTCGTGTCAAATTTCCTGCCCTTGTCACTGCAGCAGATGCCACTGGGCTGGCTCTGCAGGGAAGGACACTGTCCCAGGGGGCCCAGACAATGCCCAGGGACAAGGTATGCAGTATCACGAGCAATGAAAAGCTGAAGAGCTTGAAGAAGAGTAAAAACCCACACTCTCTGAGCTTTGCACTTGCCTCGGGCATTGCCGGGGCCAGTGGAGCAATGCAAAAACACGACTGGGCCAGGCCTTGCAAATAAAGGCCAGTGTCCCATTTGCTATCCCTGCTGAGTGAGTCCTCAGGTGCTCAGGACACCACACAGCCATAAGCTAGAAAGAATGAGTTACATTTTTCCACCTAAGCTGTGTGACCAGTACAAACAGACCAAATCAACCCCTGTGGAGATGCAGAGCCAACGGGGAGCTGCTCACCCGCATCCCAGGGTTATGCATGCTTCCAGAACACCCAAGGGATGCCAGCTCCTCCCAGCCTGTCCCTTCACCCAACTCTCCTCCTGTAATAGACAACACAGGGAGGCAGGACACATCACCATCTGCTGGGCCCTGGGGGGACAGGGGTTCTCCATCAGCACACCCCAACATCAGCTCCTCTTCTGAGGTATGAGTGCATCAGACGTGTCCCAGATGCACTCAGGAGGAGGGACGCATGGAGAAGGGAGGCTGTAGGGAAGCAGATCCATGGTGATTGTAGATACCTCCTGCTCGGACAGCCTGGCTCCTGGAGAGATGAGTGTCCCCATCCCACTTCAAAATGGAGAGGAGCCACATCTCATCCTAGGAGACAGAGAGGCCAGGTCCAGGACCAGGTCTCCCAGGCCTTTGCACCACGTCCTCATGAAAAGCCATCGCCTTGCCCTTCAAATGCACCCTGCAGCTCAGGGGCTGAGCTCACAAGCTTTCCCCCTCCACACCCCTGCGGCAGAGCCAGTGCTCAGAAACTGCTCAGGGATCTCTGGAGGAAGAGCAGCTCACCCTCAGACGATCTGCAGGATAAGCGTCCATGCTGCTCCCATCAGCAGGCAGCTGTAATCAGTCACTGCAGGGGGCCGAGCACCAAAAGCCTCAGCAGGAGAGGCTGCAGGCTGGCTGGCCTGCTCTCAGACCCAGCCAAGACTGGGAGAATCAGAGCATCCTCAAAAGCCTCCCTCACCGGCACTGCCGAGGGCACACTTCGAGAGCAGCGCGTTCCCACGGGGCTCCAGCTGGCCAGAGCTCGCCCTGCCTTTGTTCCGGAGCTGTCATTCACATAAAGAAGTGGTGATTTCTAAGGATCCCCCGATTTTCCGGTGAGGATTTAAATCATGTGCATGGAAAGGAATCCGCAGAGGAGAGCTAAAGAAAGAAATGTGGAGGAAAGGCGAGCCAAGCAGCCTGAGGGGCTGCCATAACGCTATGCTGTGCCCACTCCTCGGTGCCAAACAGCTTTCTGCAAGGTGTGGGAGAAAGCAGAGGCTCTGAGGAGCTGTGGAAGCTGAACAGTCACATTCAGGCAATTGCAGATCTCCCCAAAAATCCCTTTGAAGATGTGAATCAGGGCTGCTTATTCCCTTGTGTCAGGCATTTCCCAGGGCAGGGAGTGATGTGCTCCTTGGGCTGTGGAGGAGCAAAGCCCAGACTGTGAGGGGGTGGTGGGCACTGAAGTACAAACATAATCTGTCCACGAGGAAGAGGACGGAAAGCCTTCAGACAAAGCAGTTCTTCTAGCGAGATAACTGTGCCACCATGGAGAAATGCAAGGGAAGGAGTAAAATAAGGCACCACCGAAACCATTTTGCTTGGCCAAATTCAGATTTCAGTTATATCCAGAAAATAGCAAATTCAGAGGAAAGATACCAGATTTATTTCAGGAGAGGAACATTTAGCTCAGTGACTTGATTGTTATTGATCACAAAAAAAAATCCCCCAAGCTCTTTCCCCAGCCTCTCTCCAAACCCCTGGCATTGCAACAAGAAGCAGCCTTACATCACTTTCAAACATGGGCAACCTTTTTGTTATACAGATCTTCAAAGGAGAAACTAGTAAGTCAATGCCAGTCCCAGCCAATGTGCAGTATCCCCCAGGCAGCACTTCAGCATCTCACAGGATGAGACTTGCACTTTAGAAATAATTCAGAAGTACTATTGAATTTTCTTAAAACGGGACATTTTCTTGCTCCAATTGCCAGTGTTTCCATTTCACATACTAAACACGCTTCATCCTGAGCACTGAGAATTGACTTCAGCTTAAAATAACCCGTAAATACGCTGATGTCTCTCCTCTCTCCCCCACCTGCCAAAGAGAGAGGTCACAGAAAGTGACATTACACAACAAAAATAAGGTTGGAGATGCATGGCCATGACCAGCAAAAAGAAGAAGACCCCCCCATCTCTTTGACCTTGGGGTTCAGCAATCCTGCTGTTACACAGAGCTCTTTCCTCTTTTCACATACTTTGATGCAAGCCAAAAGTTATTTCACTGAAAATAAAGAAAAATAGTTTAACAACAGAAGATTCAAGCCCCTTAGGTCTACTGCTGGCTTGTTTGGGCTAGCTCTCCAAGCCGTGCTGGTGTCTGAGGTTGCGATGTGTCTGTCCAGGATCCAAAACTCTTTTTACCTGTGATGTAACACTCCCAGACAGCTGGATTTGTGCCATACAGCTACTCTCCTGTGCAAAGTGGATATGTGCAGGGTCTCCAGACAGGTATATATCCAAAGGCTTTTGATTCTGTGGACTTCAAGTTGTGAGTCATAGGTTTGTGTAGCAAAATGGCCACAGGACACAAACAACGTTGCTCACACACTGAGAAGTTGCACACAAGCAGTGTGCAAGACTCTTGCTGTCCTCAGTGTATGCTAGGGCCAGCATGCACTACCCTTGGGGACTGCCACAGCTTCCTTATGGAGAGCCCTGACCCCCTCCCAGGGACAGTGCATGTGTAGCTCGTGGCCACAGCACCCCAGTCCCTCACAGCCTGCAGGGTACCAGAGGCCTGGGGCATCCCTGTGGCACCCTGGGAGACTGAGCCACCAGAAGATAAGGGTTTTACGGGAGCAAGCTCCAGATCCAAAGCAGACTGGTACCTACTCAATCAGTGAGATGCTGTGCCTTGCTGTCAAAACCATCTGTCCTTAAATGTCCCATGCAGGCGACACAGAAAGCTGTGAAAGGGCAGAAGTAGGGTTTCGCAAGTCCCTGGATCCACCTTGCAGTGCTCAGCTCTTTCCCTAGCAGTACAGAGAGCAGCTATCAGCGACTAGCCTAAATAACAGAGGAAGAACTGAAAGGAAATCAAAAAGCATTTACGGACCTCAGAGGAAGCAAAGCCATCAAGCTGCAGGTCAGTTTTCTATGAGATTCGAGCTTATTTGTGTGTGCCCCCATATCAGGGGGCCAAACTGCATCTGGAGGCAGCAGTCCTGATGTAGGCAAGGCACAGCAGTGCTCGGTGCCGAATTCCTCTGGCACTGCTTGAGCTCTGTGCTCTTGGGCTACTGCACAATTAGCCAGCCCTGAAGAGACACAAGGAAATCCTGCTGTCACTCAGGCTGCACAGAAGCGGCTGCATGAATGTCAATGACAGAGGAGCATTTGCATGAGAACGGCAGGACTGGGAATAACACCACTAGAAGAACAAGACTCATGAACCATTTGGAAAGGGGAGGTGAGCACTCTTCTTTCAGACAGAATGATAACGCTTCAAAGCTGCCGAAGTAAAAACTGTGGGGACAAAGTGTACTTTCCCTAGTGCTAAACCACTAGCCAGTCCAGGACTGATGTGACCTTGGAGGGCGCACCTAATCTATTACTCCTTCCTGTAAATACAGGCAGTCCCACAGGCAGATGGGTTGCACATCCGAGGACAGAAGGGAGGGAGTTTCTGTTCCCCTCCCTGTGCCTGTTGGTTCATCCCCCACCAGCTACTGAGGCCCCAGGAGATAGCGATGGAGGCAGTGCTGATAGGGATAGGCTGAAGAAGAGATTTCAGACACTCTCCTAATGGATATTGGCTGGTGTGACAAGGCGCATGGCATACGCTCATGGACAGGAAGGCTCAGTCACCCTGTGTACCCTCGCCTGTCCCAGCACCACCAGCTGCTCACACACACCTGGCATTGGACCCACGCGCGTGCCCGCAGCTCCTGCCCTGCACACAGCCCTGCTGCCACATCCTGGGGTGAGCGAGCAGCTCTGCTCCCCTGCCCACTCACCCACACTGCCCAGACCCCGTCAGCCAGCAACTGCGGTCTGGGAGCAACCCGATTGTCCCTGAGGGACAGAGAAAGAGGTGACTTGCATGTGTAGAAACCAGTAGCAGGAACAGAGACTTAGATAATCATCCTAGATAATCCAAGATAAATATCCAAGATGAGCATCGGACCAAGAGGCTGGCTGCTTCCCTAGCCGCAAGCCTGGGTACTGTCCAAGAAATTTTCCTTAGCCTCAGCAAATGCTGTATCTTAACCTTTCTTTGACCCGCCTTCTTGTCTTCTCCCACTCCGCTGAGCTCTCCCAACATTTCTAAAAACACTTTACATTTTTTTGATTCTCTCCTGTTTGCCTTTGGCCTCGATGGGTTGTGCCTGGCTATTTTAGCAGTGTTTTTTTAAAAAAACAAACCAAGGCCCACAAGCAACTACATTCTTCTGACTGTGATGACAAAATGCTTTAATTTCTTTTCGGGAACGAAACCTGAAAGGCTTACTAATTAAACAGCTCTGCCCCAAACCGATTCTTCTTCCAGCAATGCTTCCCTCGGGTGAACTCAACCACCAAGGTTGTTACAAATTAGGAACAATATTTTATTAGTTAAACAATTCTTGCCTAACGACTGCTGCAATATTTAAGGAGCACTTGGAGTCCAAAAGTGGCCTGGATGACAGCAGAGAGCCACTTGTTCTTAGTGCTGCTTCTTAAAATACTGCAAGAATTTCTGCTCCACCCCTGAGCTCTCGGCAGAAGGATCCAAACCAGCTTCACCAAGACTCTCCAGGAAGCAAAATATCTGTTGTCATGAGCCTTCTGCCCAAGCAGGGGGGTTGCTTGGGGAGATGCATGCTCGGCATGCCAAGTGTGGGACAGTGCTGCTGGCAGCTTGATTGCAAACCCACCTCCCGCAAGCTCTGCTCTCTGCTTTGTGGCTCCTCATCCCACAAGGTTTGGGTTCAATCCTCTTTGACCCTAAACTCCAGGCTCTCCAGGTTCTTGGAGTTGGTAGTTGGTAGCACTTGCGTAGTGTGTTCCCAGAGGGCTCTCCAGAGCCTCACACTATCCAGGGACAAGAGCAATAGGCACAGAAAGCCTTTGCCGGGCTCACACCCCATGGAAATACAGCTCTCTGCCTCAAGGCATTGAGAAGTCCTTGTCCCCAGAGACCTCAGCCTGTGGGGCTGGGGAAGGCTCCAGTCCCCAAACCACCAGGGTGAGGATGCAAGGATACCTGCTCTGCTTGGCATGAGCAGACTCCTTACCCAGCGTGTGCACAGATGTGCCCCCAGCACAAGTGCCTGGTAGGTGGCAGAGTCCCTGTCTCCAGCTTCCTCTCAACATCAAGGGCACCTGTTCCTGTGTGCCACTAAATGATTCAGGAGGCCAAAACTCACAGGGAATTGTAGGCATTTTTTGAAGCCATTACTCTCTGTCTTGGTGAAAAGTCACTTCTGAAAATGCTACCTGAGTGCTCTCAAAGCGTTCTCCTGTTGGTTTATTTCTGCCAAGTGCTCATAAACAGGGCTGTGATACTGCTGCTGACAGCAAAACTTGGACTATTAAATAACAGTCCTTAAAGATTCCGAAGTGTTTTACAAACATGAACTAATTAAGCTGCAGATCAACCCTGAGAATTATTTTCACAGCTCTTGAACCTCCCCTTACATCTCAAGGACATGAACAGAGAAATGAACCAAGGTCTGATGAGAACCCAGGAGTCCTGATTCTCCTGATTTCCACTAATCCACCCCACCAGCTTTAACTAACAGGCAAACCAGAATAAATTCAGAGCTGCTGAAATCCCACTGGGATGAAATTAGCTCAGTCTCCCTCTGTGAGCCCTATCCTGGAAGCCCAGCAGCAGCCAAGGAATCTGCAGAACATGGAGCAGACAGCACCACGTCTATTTTTAGGGGAAGAAAGAGGATTGGGAATGACATGTGGCTATTAAGAGCTCTCTCTAAAAAGGGTGATTAGTCTGCTAGTCATACCTGTCAAAAGCAGCTGTCCCAGCTGTGTGGGAAGCTGGCAGAGAAGCTTCATAGGCAAACCCCTGTGACACCGGTGTGAAACAGAGAGACTGTGGGACCTGGATGAGCCCACAGCTGCCCTGTCCCATTGGCACGCCGAGCTCTGCCAGGCCTCAGCAGGACCTTCCCATCTCTACAGGAGCTGATGGAAACAAGACTGGGCAGCTGAACTAGCATATGCTTTGTTTGATGCAAAGGCCACAGCTTCCAGGATGGAAGCACCATCCACGGCTTCGCCTGGGTTTCAGGCAGGTTTCCCCCCAGGGCTCTGCAGGGATCAAGTGATGGAGAGACCAGACAGGGGTACCCAGGTATTGACCCAGACACACACTGGTTTCTCTATGTGCAAGGAGACAACCAGGATGCAAGGACCCTCTGCACTTTTAAAAACATACGAATATTCAGCTCCTGTTAACTTGGCCCTGGGGACTCCCAGAAAAGAGGGAGAAGTTAAGACATTTTACAGAGGAAAGCGGACTGCACAGGGTACGGGCTTAAAGAGCGCACTGATTTGATCTTCGAAGGAGCTGGGATCAATACTCTGAAAGTGCGTCTGGATCCCCACAGCGAGATGATACTCATGCAAGTACAGCTGGAGGTTTGCAGCTAAGGACATGGAGGTTGGCGCTGGCACAGTGAGGAGGTGGACAGGAGGGTGCAGCGGATGGCGCTGCCTGTTCTGCCAGGGCTTGACCCCCCTCTTTTATAACACCCTCTGACAGCTGCTGAGCATCCTCACTGCAGGGCCCCGGTCACCATCATTTGGCGTGGCAGATGCGACATTGGCCACAAAGATGGGTCCAGCGACTCTATCCACTCTCTTGTCCACTTACAGCACAGAAAAACTGATGAACTGGCTGGGAGAAGAGCTGGCTGTAGTCAGGGTACCTGCACACACCACCAGCTATGCCTGAACATCCCTTCTCTTTCTCCACATGTGGAGGAAACATTTAATTCAGTGTTTAGTGTCCCTTCAAGCCTAACCAAGCAAGTGGAAGACAGATAGGTTAATAATATCAGAGCAGCAGAGTCCATTTCCATCCCATTTATACATTGCCTGGGATATGGTACCTATTGCTTTAGGGTCAGCAGCAGGTGATTGTGCCACTCCTGAACTCAGCTTAAACTGCTTTGTCAAGAACATGCAATTTCCCTTCCAGAAAGTTTGCAAAGGGGAAGGATCTTAAGAGACAGCAGCATTCGTGCCTGTGTGGAGGGCTGCTGCTGGCCACCAGGAGTGGAGACATTCAAATTCATTCTGACCCATGGCAGAGCATTGCTGGGTGCTGCTCACCCCACAGCTGGGTGTGTGGAGGAGAGCAGCCACATTTCTGTGTGCAACCCATCTCCACTGGTGAACCCTTGTGAAACCAGGGCCAGCGGCAGACATGATGCTCACCAGGAAGGACTTGTAAATCAACTGGGAAACTTGTCCCAAGTCAGGCTGAAGGCAGCCCTGACAGCTCAGATTGTCTCAGGCTGTGGTTTTGATGGAAATATAAAAGCATGAATATTATGAGACGCTATCCTCCACAACTCCTGCACCCCCTAAGAAACCACCACATGGCTGTGTTTTCTACAATCTCTCAGCACAGGGAAGATTTGCATTTCCAGTGGCGTCCATCAGGAGGGACTTTTTTAAAATCAGTCAGAACACTCAGGACTGACACCAGGATGATTAGTTTCCTGCCAAAGACCTTGCTTAACGCAGTTGGCTGGTAGAGTATATAAAACCTTTGTGGGTATATAAATAAAAAATGATCACCCTGAGATATTGCTTTCTGGGATCAATTCTAAAAAGCCTGAAACTGAAAAAGCTCCATTAAACAAGGGACAACTGGTTGTGAGAATTACTTGAGCTCAGAAATGATGCTGCATTTACAACAATACAGTTCCTGTCCGGATGAAGCCCATAAAGTCTAATAAAGGAACCGTGCAGGAGAGGTTCAGCATCCTGCAGGACTGGCACTCATGGATGGGTGGGAAAAGGGGCTTCACCAACTCACAGAGGCATCTGCATCTCATTGCTGTCACTTGAGAAAAGCATCCCATGTCTCCTCGCTGATTTAAGGTAGTACTTGCTCATTTACAGTACATAGTGACACAACGGTCAGGGCACAGGCTCTGATGATCCAGAAATACAAGAAGACAGACAGCATGGGCTCTATGGGAGGACTTGGGAAGGAGTTGGGATCACCTTTACTCAGTTTCAAGGAGCTTTGCAAATAAAACCCAAACTTCAGAAAAGATGTGAGCTTTGGGAAACATATGAACCTCTGCAGAGTTTTTGGGTTTGCCTGGAACACTGTAAGAAAGTGGCTTCTCACCTGCAATAATCCCACGGAGAGCAAACCTTCTTTCCACCACTCCCTGCTCCTGCCCAGGAGCTAACTGAGCCTTCTTACTCTGACAGGAACAGAGGCAGGGATCTGACATCCCAGACATCCTGCTTGAAAGGCTTGGGGTCTTAAGCATTGCACAGAGGAGACAGGACAGTGAAGAGGCATGAAGAGACCTGCTGAAGTTCGGTGCCTCAGTGGTCCTTACCTTGGGCATCTTACGCAGATTGGGAGAGAGTTTCAAGCAGGTGACGTGGCCTCTCTCATCTCCGATGATGACAACAGGGTACACAGGGTTAAACTGGATATGGGTTATTTTATTTTTCTTCTTGGCCACCACTATCTGGGTGCATAGAGCTTCATACTTATTAATGCTCAGATCAAACACATGGGCCTGGAAAACAAAAAGACAAAGAACACAAAGGGGTTAATCAGGCAAGAACATCCCTCAGCAGAACGATGCCTGGAGAAATTGCAGAGAGAAAGGGTCCTAAGGAAAGGCAGCTTCAGCACACAATTACTATCCACCTTCAGAGGCTTTGTCCTCTTTTAAGAAAGTGATGTGCAGAAGCTGCCTGCTGGTTTTGAGGGACTGTCGCCCTCCTGCAGGGACTCACGGAGTGAGGACCTGTTCCCTGATGTGGGTGCAAGCTCTTCCCAAGACCATGGCAAGGCTCTAGCTGATCTGGACTGGAAAAGGCTCAGAGCTGGCATTGCTAATCCCACAGGTCTTAATCCCCCTTCCCGGTGTTGCTAGTAATGAGACAACCAGGTGTTAAAATGCAGTCTAACACAGATTGATGCACCAAGTGGGAAATGTTGTCAGAAGCACTGATTACCCTTTATTGCAGAGCTTTCTAACATCTCCAGCTTAATAATAACATTAAAGAATCAAATCAGCAATTAATAGGGAAATTATGGGAACATGGACAGTACAATTAAGGATGTACCCTGTAGTAAAGCAAGGGAAGTACAGGCAAACGCACAGCACAGACCAGTTTGGTGCTGTCAGTCCTCTCCGGTCCAGGTGCTGTGGATGCTGTGCCAAAATAGACGTCCTTCTCCCATGGCACTGACAGGTAAAGGTTGGCCAAGCATGAGAGGCAAGGATGGAGGGAGGCAGACCCGAAGCCTTGCTCAAGTTGGATTCCCACCGGCACGGACCTCAGATCTACGGCACTAATAATCAGTGACAGACCTGCCACATCGCTAACTGCACGGTAATGCATGTTTCGCCACGAATCCAGTGGGAAGAGTGGAAGTTACTCAAGAGAATGTGTTAACCTAACATTGTCTCCCAATTATTGCAATTAGCTCCTGTCATCGCTACAGCCTGCAAGGGCTAATAAAACACGACGTTCCTTTCTTCCCTGGTGCTGAAGTGAGCACTCTCCAGCATGCTGGACTCCCACCTTGAATCTATCATGCACACCTTCAGCTTCATGTTTTTTTCCCCTTTTTTGTCTTCAGAAAAGCTAAAGAAGTGGTTATTTTATGCTAACAAGTACAGTGGGAATAGGGGGGAAATAAGGACTGAACTACTTGTGTATCTCCTGCCAGCTGTATCTTGTTTACCAGCACTTAGGGGCCAGATGAGATGTATTATTTCAATGTTGTGGCCATGCCCACAATTTGAATCTAGGAATTATCTGAAATCTGACAGCAGTACACTATAAAAGCTTATTCCGAAGAGTGTGAAAGGTTTTGTATCAAATCACTAAATGTGCTTTCTCATCACACACCAAGGTGGTGAATTTATCTGAATCTGTGTACTGCAAAGAGCTGGGCAAGCTGCAAGAGCACAGATACCAAACAGTCTCACATGCCGCAGTGTCTTCATAGCCGTTTGTGATATACTTGGGCTGGGCTGTGGAATCAAGCAAAGGTTTTTCGGGTGCAGAAGACAAGATGAGGAAAAGTCCCTTCATGCTGGAGTAAAATAAGACTTTTCCAGACATGGAGGAGCTTGGGAAGTAGAGAGTATTCTCAGACATGTTTTAGAGAAATCCATGACAGTTTGTAACTCAAGAAGGGAATCCAAAGCATCAGCCACAGATAAGGATCTGCAGTTTGGAGAGCCCTTCCCTGTGCCCCGTCATCAAAAGAATAGCTGGAAAAAAGATGTCAGACTGATCCACTCAAAGTATCAGATGCCAGAGCTAAATTCTGAATCTCAACCTGAAACTCGAGGTCCCACACTCCAGCCAAAGTAATCCCAATTTCCTTCCTCTAGGCATCAAAAAGAGTTTCTGTCCTGCCTTGTATTTATGCCTGCTGTCTTACTGTCTCCGAAAAGGAACAAGCTCTCTTTTAAGCACATCAGCCCCCCATGACCCACACTCGCTGAAGGCTTAATTGCTTGCCTTCACAGAACACATCTTTATTAATTTAAGGACGTGATTCACCTCTCCCCCCAATGGCACAAGCTCAATGCTAACTAACCTGAAAGCCCAGGAAACACCCCTTGCTTGAGTAGCATCGATTAATCCAGAAAAACAAAGGCAGCATGGAGTCAGCGGCCAGGTTTTGTTTGAGCAGCGAGGTCTGCACTGCTGCTTTACAAGGCTGTCAGTGTATCACACCTGCACACCACAGCCGGCAGTGCAGTGTAGCAAAGATGGCATTGTCTGAAGGCTCAGCTGGGGGGTGCTGAGCAATGCAAATTACTGTGGGCGAGGCTGTTTTTCAAAAATGCCACCGACAGCCCAGACAAGCAGAATGCCTGGGACAAGAACTCGAAACCATCAGCAGTGTGGAGAAGGTCAAAAGCAAACAAGTTTATGAATGTTCCTACTATAAAGCTCCTCTTTTATGAGCTTCTAAACAAATAGGCTTGTTTTCTTTTGCCAAGGGAATCATGGAAAAGAACAAACTATTCCAGTTCTCCAGCTGGAAACAACAGCCTCATATCAGCTGGCAGACACTCCAGATGGAGGGGTGGGCCACAGGCGTTAGGAAGGACTTCAGAGGCTTTGATTTAGAGCTTACAGGCACTCTCAGGGGAGGGGAAAATGGGGTCAGACCAACACTGTGCCTTGGGAGTATCCTAAAAGAGGCATGGGGCTTTGCACAGCACTTGAAGCAGCCTCGTGCTGCTTCAAAGAGCTGACCGGCACCATCTGCAGATCTGCCCAGGGTTTGGGGCAGGGCTTTCCGCCCCAAGAACAGGAGACTGAAATCCTGCAGCTCTCCTTGAGGGTCCTAGTCCCAGAAGCTGCCCAGCTGGCTCAGGTCATGGAATTAAGGAATACGGATCAGGCTCCAGTTGGATTTCCCATCTCAGAGATTCACCAGCAGCACACAGCTTCTCTCCATCCCACCACCCCAGTGGCCTTCACCCCCCCAGACTACAGATCACTGCTTACCTGCAAAGACAGCCCTCAGGGCTCACAAGATGAGCCCTCTCTGGGTACCTGACCCCAACAAGTGCCACCTGACCCTGAGCATGACTCCAGCATCAGACCCAAGGGGATGAGAGCTGTCCCCCGGATGCTGTCAGGCAGCTGGTGCCAACTGGCTTTTCTGACGAGGGCTGATGTTTGTGTAATTTCCACATGCGGCAGAGAAGTGTATTTACATAATCACTTACATACAGCGTGTCACATCATCGTGGACTCCTACAGCTCACAGGGCAGATGCTTCTACCCATCTGGCCCCCAGTTCCTCTCTCAGTACCACAGCATCGCCCAGGCTTGTATCTCCAGCAACGCAGGAAGGCAGCGATGCTTAACAGCACGTGACATTTCATAGTTCAATGAATCCCTGGGAAATACAGCAATTTGCTCATGGTCCCAGAAGCGGAAAGTGTAACTTTGATGGGAAGACAGCACATAACGACATGCCAGCGCAGTGCCTGTGCTGGGACAGCAGCTTGGGTTTTAATGGTACTGATAACTACGTAGGAACAAAAAGCACCTCAAAATTGTATCCTTGTTAGTGATTACAAACCAGTGATGGGCAACCTGCACTTATCCAGGAACAGCTTAGAAAATCCAGCGTGGAGGTTTCAAACCCCTGATTTGCAGCCCTTGAAAAGTGTTTCCACTGTAGTGCATGTCCCCAGAGGCAGCTGGAGCCTCCTGACGATAAAGTTGTTTTTCTCTGACACCTCCTGCAGATCCTGCAGAAGCAAGCCAGGGACCTGCAGGGTCTGCAGCCCTGCTGCTTGCAGACCACAGCAGACACCTTAATTCGTTCTGATAGGCATTGAAATAATGGGAAAGGGCTTTTCAGTCAACAACCACCAAAGGAAACCTGGAGTCCCAACCCCAAAGTGCCAGACAGTTTGATGCCAGGCAGATGTTCAAAGCAAACTTCTCCTTGAAGGAAAGACAGTAACTCTGATAAGCCAGTAGCCCCCGAGGATGAGCACTGAAGTTTAGCAGATGCCCAGTTATCTCTGAGATGGGATCAGGTGGATCCTGCAGCCTTTGTCAGATGCTTTTTATTCAATAAGAACATTTTTAAATTACCATCAGGGTAACGACAGAGCCTCCATGGTACTGGCAATAATGGCTGTAACTGCTATGTTACAGTTGCAGAAAATATTTGACACAAACGAGCAGCTTTGATGCCTGACTCTCAAACAGCTGCAGGAGAAATTCAGCTCAGTTGCATCCAGAATCATGCAAATACATCTCACCTCCAGAGACTCCCCAGTAAGGCTCCTCATGGCCACTCTGTAAGCTTGGCACAGTGCAAATCCAAGGCTATTAATGTATCTCCAGCATCAAACCATGCTCAGCGTTTTGAGCACTTCACTTCTCCCCACCTGCTCTGCAAGCTGCATTTTCAGCCTGAAAGCCAGCCCGAGCTCTCCTCTGCCCAGCAGCTTCCAGCAGCTCCAAGGAGACTTGCAGCCCTCTGTCCTTATGCTCTGCTGTCCCCCCTGTCCTGCAGCACAGCAGCAGGGAAGGAAATGTCAGCGGACCCAGGGGCAAGCTGCACCCTCCAAGCACCACCACACAAAAGCAACCAAGCTCTCTGCCAGCAGGAGAAACAACTTGACATTTGTGGACCACGAGGATGAGAACCCAAGAGCTACCTTGACCTACTCTGCTTTTACTGCATGCCTCAAGCACAAGCTGGGTCTGCAGTGGATGCAGCCTTTGCTGTCCTTTTCTCCTGGGTTTACAAGCCTTCATCCCCCATCACTGGTCTGGACAATGCCCCCATGCTCAAAAACAACCTGGCAGGAACCAGAACCAAGGCTGGGGGAAATATATGGATGTGTGTAAGAACAAAGCAGATGTACCTGGTAACTTGGCAACAAAGAATAAAATCAGTGCAAGAGCAAAAGGTGAGGGGTGATTTAATATCATTCTGCCCTTTACCAGCTGACATCTCTTTCTTTGGTTGGCTTTCACTGTCTGTGTGATGGATTTCCCTCATTTTCTTGACTGAATCATGATACCTCATCCATTAGCCAACTCCGCAGGTGATTTGTTTCGAATTCTCAAGTAATATATTTAACAAGTTGGCAGGTCACCCCCAACCCTTGTTGAGCACCGGTGCATCCTACAGGCACTGGGCAGGCAGGGCAGCCCCAGCCTGCATCGAGGCCAAGCTGCCATGTGCTGGAGGACTTACTTTATGCCATTGCTACAGTCCCACTGCAGCCAGGTCAGTCTGGGGAGCAGCTCCAGTACAGTTAATTTTCTCTAGGAAGACATTTTCAAGTTACATGCGTAATTTGAACGGGCTGTAAGACATCCAACGCATGGGGCAGGCAGGGGCTCTGCAGGAGGAAAGGGGACCTGGCTCAGAAAACCTTCATTGCCTCCCTGTTTCTGCAAGGATGACACAGGAACGCTGATCCTCTGCTGCCTGACACCAGCACCAGGCAGACCTACAAACACACGGGTGCTCACTGCACTGTCATGCTAGTGGAGCAGGACTGACCCCAGCTCTGTTACAGGCATGTTCAGAGGTAGCTTCGAGCTCAGGAGGATGAGCAGGAGTCCAGGAAAGCCACTGCTTGGGTCCAGCCAGGTGGCTGCATGCCCTGGGGTGCAGGAGAGGACCAAGAGCATCCCTCAGCCCTGCAGCATCTCCGCCTGCTGCTCCGAAGCGTGCAACACAGCAGGGAGGAGAGGGTCTGTGCCACCTGGCTTAACATGGGGTCGGAGGGGAGGGCTTCACTGTAGGGCTGCACCTCTCTGCTCTTCCTCATTCACTAAGAACTGGGTCGCTCACAATTTGACAAGGTAGGAAAACAGCCTCAGCCTCAGCTGATTTGACTCAGCTCCCACAAGTCAGTAAGAAACCGAAGCCTCAGCATGCGGAAGAGCTGTTATTCATTCAGACAGGCTGAGGACCATTTAACCTCCACAGAAAACCCTGTCACATTGTTTTACAAGGAAGTGCTTGTTTATCTGAGCTAATTTTCCTGTCAGTCACCACTTCCTGCCAACCAGCTCTGCTCTGGCAGTCTCAGTGATTAGGGTAATCTTCTTCATGTCTTGGTCCTGCACACTCCTGAAAGCTGTTATCTGGTGCTAAATGGCTGATACATGCTACCCCAGAGCTGGCTGCACTTCAGTTTGGTGTAATATGATTTTCTTGTGTTGCCCATAACTCTTTTATTTTTTTCTCTTTAACATTAATAGCATGCTTTGGAATGAATCACAAACTGAGCTAATGTTTCTCACACCTCCTCACAAAGCCTCCTTTTGCTCTTCATTTTTATACCAAATTTGTTACTTTTCTCATCACTTCTGAAAGGTGAAAGCCAAACAGAGAAACTAATCTGCACTGAACTCGTGTGATGCTAGGCTGATAAGAGCAACCAGACCTCTGCACTATGCTGCAATCCCTTCTGTAACACCAGGGATGACGCCTCTTTAAAGACCAGCACCCAAAGCCCAGCCTGAGCCTTGCTCATGTTTATGGGGTGACTGCCCCTGCATCTGCCAGGGTCTGACTCAGAAGCACAGCTGCGGTGTTGGTGAGAGCACAGCAGCGCGGTCAGCCCCGGCCCCAGCCTGCCTCATGGTCCTGCTGCTTCCCCAGTGAGTGCTCATTTCCCCCAGCACATTTGGTTTGCGTTTTTATTGAGTTTTATCTCATTCATTACAAATTGCTGCTGAGGTTGTCGAGCTCATTTACAGTTCCAGTTCTGGCACCAAAGCACTTTTAAGTCCTGCCCACTTAGTCCCACCACAATTACTGCTGAGTTTCAGCACCAGCCCTGCCCCTGAAGCATCCTTAGCAGTGCTGCACACTACTGAGGATGATTTCCATTGTGCCACTTCCACCTTCTCACCTGCCTTGTAGTTTCCTTATAGGCTTGTGCCAGCAGCATTCCTGAAGTCACCCTGAATAGATGAATTACGTCTCCTTCCTCTGATCTACCAGGCCTGTTAGTTCTAAAAACTGTTTTAGCTCAGCTTTATGTGATACGGCATTACTAAAGCCTTACTAGACTGGCTGTTCTTTGATCTGCCAGTGCTTATGAATAGATCATTCAATTACCTTGTCCCAGAGTCTTTCTGGATAGCACATTTAGGCTGCCTACTCTCTCCTGCCTTGTTATGATCTTGAGAGTGGGCAAAAAGTCTTTCCTTCTGTCCTCTGACACTTCCCTACTGTATCAGCCCAAATCAAATACCTGAACGGTGAAGAACTGCAAGGCTGTTTCAATCAATTCCTTACGTGCCCTGGGGCAAATCTGCCAGGGCTCTGCTACACAAACACATCCCAGTTGTGCCAGTCCCCTGGCTCTCTTCCTACCATTGCCCACTGCCCAGCCCCCAGTATCAGGCTGGAACTACCTCCTCTTCATCTAGGATCAGGCTCCATCTCTTCCCATATTGGCAGGGTCCTGGCTACACCCCGTGGAGAGTTGGTGCTGGGTGCTGGGATGCATGCAAAGGCAGGCAGAGGCACAAGCAGGGGCAGCACAGAGTCTGAAGGGGGAAGCGGTCACATCTCTCTGCCACTTGCAGTCCCGCAGCAAGCCAGCAAAGCTATTCATAAGACAGGTGTCAGACAGACATGTCAGACAGACATTGTCATGACAGACAACTGTCATGGTTTGGAGACTGGCATTTAAAAAGAACCAGCACAGATTTCAGGTTGTTATAAAATGGCAAGCAACAAACATCAAGGTTCAGGAGCTGCTGTCTCTGTATGGGAGGAAGGAGCAGACAACTGGGGAGCTCTCAGTGGCCCTAATGCCAGTCACCCCCACTTGCAAATTCAAACCTAAATGAGGGGCCATTCCCAGTGGCAGCTGATAGCAAAGAGCAGAAAAGCATCGAGGAGCAGTTTGCTAAACTCTTTCAGATATTCCTGATGGGCTCAGTGCCCCCAGTAGGTTTTCACACAAAGTCAAACAGGTTAATCAAAGAAATCTTTGGAGATGCTGCCCAAGCCATTTGTTCACACACGTTTGTTCACACATTCATACAAACAGAAAAGGGCAAAGTTGGTTCCTGTGTGGCTGAATGAAATAGTTAGTCTCAGCAGGTAGGTTTTGTTAAAATGTTATATTTCATATGCTGACAGATTAATAGCTCTAGTAATGAAAACCTGGCCTGGGAGCATCTGCGTAAGAAATATTCCATGCAAAGCCACTGATAAAGGTTTAAATTCATCACTCTGACTTTTCATTGAAACCAACTACTGTGCTCACAAAATCACCTCACCTGCCACCCAGTTGCTATGGGACACAAGGCAGTGAGCAGCAGTGTCCTGAGCCGGCTGATGCATCTTTAGGTTTGGAGCCCACCACAACACCCTATGGAAGCCTGGGAGCTGTGGCAGGATAGAGGTGAGGACCCGGACCCTGCACAAACACACAACGGTCTTCTGGACTAAGAGAAGCTGCTGTGGGAGAGAAATCCCAGGGCACAGAGAGCCTGGTGGCTGCGGGAAGAGAAGGAAGGACAGTCTGGCTGGCTTGCAGTAAGTGGAAAGCACCATTAATCTCAGGGACTCTGTCCATCTACCTCTCTGAGCTTTGACATGTCACCAACCCTTGTTTAAAAGCAAACATGAGTCTGCCCAGCAGTCCACATCAATCTCAAAGATTCAGCAGGGAATAAGAAAGAGCCTTTTAGGGTTTGTGGTAAAAGAAAATGAGCAGTTTTACCCAAAAACAACCACTTTGCTGTGAATGCAATTTAGAAGCCATTTTAAGAAAGTCCCTGCCCACTTCAGTTTGCTCAAAGGTCCTTCTGTGTGATGGCAAAGCGACCTATACTCATTTAGTGTTTTCACACACCAGCAATTGCCCAGCCCTGCAAGGACAGCAGCAGTCCCCAGAGCACAGGTGGACCCACAGACTCCTGCAGAAGGACAGGATGAAAGACTTGGATGTGGCAGGGATATCTGCAGCATCAGGAGCTCACAGTCCTGACCCTCCTGGGCAAAAGTAGTGAGCGACGCCGAGAGGTCTGCCAGCATACCTGATTCGTGCCCCACAAGGAGAGGCAGGATTAGGTCCAAAATACCCTCTGAAATATTTGCAAATCTGAAAGGTTTAGCAAGCCTCTTATCTGCAAAGTCACTCAAGCTTTTAAAGACAGAGATTGGCTTCCAGTCAATGTTAAATGGGCAGCAAGTCTCTGGGAATTGTTCTATAAAGGCATGCACGTGGCAGTGCTAAACTGGTGTTTCTCACCTAGCTGGGAAAGAACGCGTATCAAGACACAGACACTTCTTCAGCATCTTATCCTGTAACATACAACAGAAACCTGGTCTTCAAGACTCCTCATACAAAACAGTTGTCCAGTAAAATGTGCTTATATAAGCAGGAAAGGGCACGCCTGCTTCCTGAGCAGCACAAAGCATTAGCTAGTATCCTGAAGGTCATCTCAAGTATTTCATATCTTGAAAGGTCAACAGCTTCACTAATGGGGGAAGAGTCCTGGAGCCCTGGAGCATATGTCTGCCCTGCTTTCTCTGCAGTGTGTGCACTCAGATGGCTTTTATCTAGAAGCTATCAATATTTACTAAGGGCAGCTATAACATCACCCTGCTCTTGCTGTATTAGTCATGAAGGACACAAACCACAAAAACATAACGGCAAATGGTCTTGTACTTAATGCATGCTCCTAAGTCACCTGCTGTTAAGCTCCTGGGATCCTCCTTCTCACACAAGGACATTTCATAGTGTCACAGAGTTACAAGACAATTCAGGTTGGAAGAGACCCCCAGCAGGCTCTAAGTCCAAATTCTTGCCCAAAGCAGGGTAAGCTCTGAGGTCAGGTGTGGCTGCTCAGGGCTCCACCAAGTCTGGTCTTGAAGACCACCACAGAGAGATGGTACAACCTCTCTGAGTAAGATGTTGCACTACTTGACTGACTTCATGATGGAAAAGTTTTTCCTTACATCCAGTCTGAAGCTTTATTGTTTCAATTCATTTCGGCTGTTGTCACAGAATCACAGAACCATAGAATGGGTTGGGTTGGAAGGGACCTTAAAGACCATCTAGCTCCAGCCCCCTGCCATGGGCAGGGACACCTCCAGCAGCCCAGGCTGCCCAAAGCCCCATCCAGCCTGGCCTTGGGCACTGCCAGGGATGGGGCAGCCACAGCTTCTCTGGGCAGCCTGGGCCAGGGCCTCACCACCCTCTGAGGGAAGAATTCCTTTCTAATATCTAACCTCAGATGTGTCTCATTGTCCCTTCATGCATTGCTGTGAAGAGCCTGGCTCTAACTTCTTGACGACCTCCTTGTAGGCATTGTCAGGCTGCTGTTAGGTCCCTGCAAAGCCATCCTTTTTCCAGACCCACCAAGCACAGCTGGACAGTGCCATTACAGTCATTGCATGGGGCAGCTGTGGCCTCCAGCCCGGGATCCAGACATCTGGGAACACTTGTGACAGGGGTGTCTGGCTTTTTTAACAGGCATAACAATTCATGCATGAATTCAGCATAAGAAAACATCCACATGCCCAGAGTGTGCCAGACTTGAATGTTTGTAGCATCGCCCATGTACAGCACAACCTTCCAACACCACGTCCTTTCTGAAGGAAAGCAAGTAAAGGAACTCTAAGAAAGAAATTTCAGGTCTCTGAATCGAGCTTTTACATGTTTCAATAGTTATTTCTGTTTCAAGTGGAAGTTTGAGATAGGCTCATAGCAAGCTCCCAAAGGAGAATCCTGCTGAATGCTGCAGGGATTGAATTGCTCCCCTACCCATTTCCCTGCCCTTTGTTCTTACAATAAGCTGACCAATGTCCCCAGATCTTCTGCAGCCTGAATGTAGGAGTTTGGCATCCAAATCCACCTCCACAGTCTTTTTTTATTTCCAAAGCAGGTCTCTGATCCCAGCTAGCCTTTTTCTTCATGTTAGGTTTCTACCACTTACAGTCTAAAACCACGGAAATGAGGTGTTATCTAACCTCATTTATTTCAGTACTAATCACATCAGTATCTGCACCCAGGTCCCTGTAGGAGACAGGCTGGAAGGACCGCAGAGCTGCTGCCAGCCATCTGAGCTGCGGGACTCATGTTTAGAAATAACAGATCTCTCCACCTGTCTGCTTTAGGAAACACTATGGAGTCTTCAAGGAACATAAGTGTCATTTGAAATGCAATCACAGAGCAAAACTGTAGCAGACTTAGCAAACTGATTAAAACCAATGCCAAATGCTCACTAGCAACTGCTCTGAGTGCATCCAGCAGAGACTAGCTTCCATAAAAGCAGTTGACTGTCCACTCTTTTTAAAATCAAGCCATTTATTTAGCACCTAGCTATAGAACTGGGAGCTTCTTTTCAGGCAGCATTGGCACAGACATGCATGTCTCAGGGATGATTTTATTTTATTTCAATTTTCATTGCAAGTCATTTATGCTCGTTCTGAAATAAAATGGCCATCAGGCAGAGCAGGACGCTAAGGAAATTACCCAGAACATGATGAAGAGGAACAGAAGCATTTAGTATCCACTGCATCAGCTGCGGAACGTGCACACTTGGGTTATTTATAAAGAGGTGGTGCTGTCTGAAAGAGATGCCCATCTGCCAGCTCACAGGTTTCATCATAATGCTCCTGATACTTAGAGCTTTTCTTAAATCCCCACCTCCTGGAGGCAGGAGGACTGGGAGATTCTTAGACTGATTTCCAAGTCAGTCTTACCAACTGTGGGGACAATACATACATAAATTTTGGACACATGAGCTTCGGTAAGGAAATGTGTTTTTTAAAATATTCCAGGTATCTCTTTAAGACCACAATAAGGGCCTGATTTTAAAACCACCTCCAGGCAATCTTCAAGTTTTGCAGGCATAATTATGTGTGGATGCAAAGCTCAAGGCTGTTTCTGAAAAGGAAGCCTTTTATGTTTTATTTTCTGGTTGCATGTCCTGTAGTTTTCTGTATCCTGCTAATGTAGATTTTTTTTCCCAGCATTAATGGAGCCTGTCCTTTGCGAGGTGCTGACTTATTCCCAAGAAGTGAATTCTGCTACAAAGTGGTATATCTCCAAGAACGAAAAGGCTGTAAAAAAGTGTATTCCACTTCCACTGCAAATCTAAAAGGTTCTGTTTAAAATAGAAACTAAACCATGTCTCAGAGTTACCCTGCTGCAATCAACATGGTTAGTGGCTAGTGCAGGGGTCCAGGATTGCTATCAGCATCAGTCCTGGACAGTGTACTGCAGTGGGAAGGCAGCTCTTGCCTTGACCTTTCCTGCTACACAGCACAATGCTGGGCTGTTCCTGCCTGATGGTCACTCTTGAGAGTCTGGGATTAAAGGCATAAAGCAGACTTAGATCCTACTCAAGGTGTGTATCCTGGGTGTGGTGCTGCCAAACGAGCTAGTCTTCTGTCTAATCCATAGCCCCATAAGAACTCCAGGCCTCTGGATGATGCAGCTAATGTGACTCTGCAGCAACACAACTCGTCATGACAGCTGTGGCTAAGACGAGGGTTGGGATGGAAAGACCTCATTGCACAAATTCTTGTCAAGTCCATAGGAGCTTTTCTATGAAGGGTAAAGCTCTGACAAAGAACCCAGCCCAAGTGACTAGCAAGAAGCCTCCCTGGAGATGAACTATTGCAGCAGAAACTTGAGCACATGAATAAGACATCCAATTATGCCCCATGTTAAACCTCTACCTGCTCATGCTGGCCAGGATGTATCACTGCCTGCATACATCTCTTCCTTGTCCCCACAGATAGATGCCAGGACGCAAACGGACTACACACAGTTAACCCAGCACTCCAGCAGAGCTGTGAACTCCAGCCAGGTTTGGGGGCTCACACAACAGCTCACATGGGGAACAAGTTGGAGCATGTATCACACCGAATCCTTTAGGCCCTTCATTTGGTATATGTGAGAAGGGGGATGGACAGATTCTAGAATAAAGGGCCCAATCTCAATTCTGCCTGCAGAGGAAAAAGCACCACCATTGCTTTATTTAGGCTGCAGCATCCTCGAGTTCCCAGGGAGGCCAGATGCACCAGTAAAGATATTTCCATTGCATAGCCTGAGAGAGACAAATTCACAGCCTGAGCCACTGAGTCTGTGAAACGAATTTTTTGCTACAACATAAAGGTTAAACTGCAATAAAGTTGCTAAGGCATCAATTCAGTGATACAGATATATAAAGGCCATCTTTTTGCTAGAGTAATTTGGCCAAACTGCACAGACTTTCCAATTTACACCAGCAAAACATGTAGCCCATGGTGACAGAGCAATGTGGTCTTACAGTACAAAACCACTGTTGACAGATAGCTACATGCCCTGGCTACTTGCCAGGCCTGAATTAACCATCTGAGCTACTAGGACGGATGGCTAGGGGCAAAAATATAACCGCCATCATCTCAACATTAGGATTGTTCTAAGTACTTCATTACCAAGTCATTACTCTTGGAGACAGCCTGATACAAAGGGAAAATGCTGATTTCATTTTATTTAATGGGAACAAAGTTCTATTGGCTGACCCTGGGCATATTACTGTAATTGATTTTTTAGTATCAATATAAGAATATATTCACTTAATTCTATTGCTTCCCATTACCTTAGAGGTTTGGAACCAATGCCCAGGTGTCAGCTCATGCTGGGGGTGCCCTCCTCTGGAGAATCATCTCTCCATCCCCAAGGATGCACTTGTTAATGAGCTGTTTTTACATAGAGGGAGTTAAGTGTTTTTCTCTTGGCACGCACACCTGCTTTGATGTGGTTGGCATGAGGAATTTGGGACTTGCATGTGTTTGCAACACTCACCTCAATGAGGGGGAGTAGTATCAAGAAAGCAATACATACCCAGGGATACCCACACCAAGGGCAGGAAAGCATAGGAAAAAGCAACCTGTTCCCTGCCCCCTGTCCTGTTTTCCCTCCTGTCCTCTACATACCTCCATCGCTGGAGTATGAGGAGAAAACCAGGACCGCAGGGAGGCTTGGCTAGCTAATGCCAGAGGTTGTGTTTGGCCCCCAGGAAGGACCCACACCTAGGGGAGAATGCCCACATGCAGCTACAAAGGGCTTGTTGAGGCTGCAGTGAGAAGCAGCTGACATTCAGCATCTGCTAAAGGTTCACCAATTTGTGATTTAACATCAGCAATTTGCATGGCAGGGATGCAGTTGAGAGATTTCTGGCCTTATTGCTTTTACAAGTGTGGTAGGCCTATAGGGAGGAGGAATAAGAGATACAGCTGCCCAAGTTTTCTCAACTCTGTTGGACTTCTGCATCCTCTGAAATCAGGTTGGCCAAAAGATGAATTGATAGTTTGGGGACCTCAAGCTACTGAAGTGACCCTGCCCTCCCAAGCAGCCCAGGCAAACCTCAGACAAGTTGGCCCCAGTCACTGGGCTGGATTCCAGCTGGTGGCCGATCCTCAGCTCCCCGATTTGCTTGCCCAGGATTGGGATGACCTGTCCCCATGCTCAGCCCTGATCTCCCTTGACTTTGTCCCAGCTCAAATCAGAGCAGTTTTGCTCCCAGTCTCTCACCTTGCCATCAGTGGTGACTGCAGCAAAGACCGTGGAGGAGTAAGGGGACCAGGCAACGTCCCCTACAGCAGAATGCAGGTCATAAATAAACATTGGAGTCCTGTAAAGAGAGACCCAGGATCTATTAAACAGATGCCACTCTGGAAGTGAAACGCTGAGCTATAAACATTTTGATGCTGCAGCCTATGTACAAGGCCAGCTGTAAAAGTGGGAGATGGAGTATTTCCCTATGCCAGATACCAGCCAGGGTCTGAGCCAAAGGCAAAGCAGAGCTGAGCATCAACCTAAATGGGCCTGTATTGGTCCCACTGCGTTGAGAAGACAAGTAGGATGTTTCTTTCTTTCTGAAACCATTTTGAAAGCTTCCATTGCTTACAGGGAGATGTAGTCTCTCTGCTTAATAATCACAGGGGAAAAAGTGATTTTCCCTCTCTGGACTTCTGACAACACCATTGAATATTAGAGCAGTATTGGCAACAGGAAATATTTGACTCTGACTGATGTACAACAAAATCAATTTATGATTGAAACCAAACATTCCTCAACCACCAACCCTGAACTTCATTATGTATTTTTAAATGTTGCCGTTTTCTGGGGCCTCTCTGGCTCTTAGGAGGTGTCTGGCCCCTCAGGCCATAGACCAGCCCCTAACATTTCTCTAGATCATTGCTCCAGAAAAATAACCCTGCCACAGCAGGTTGTTGTCTGAAGAGAGACAGGTCAGTCAGGCTCTTTGCTGGGCTGCACTGCTTGGCAAATTTCTGGAGCAGCTGATGCTAAACCTTATACCTTACACTTCAGGAGCACAATCTGATTCCTCAGCCACAGAGAACAGAGAGAAGAGAGCAATATCAATGCCTAAGAGGGAAACTGAGACTGAAGTGTGAGCAGAACCAACATGTGCAGCTGGATTGTTAGGCTACACCTCACCAGCCACGCCAGGACCCAGCAGGACCTACTTGATGGTGTGATCCCAGATCTTGACTGTCCAGTCAGAGCTGCAGGAAATGAAGACTTTCAAGTGGTAGGGATTCCAGCTGACTGAATCCACGGCCATGTGATGGGCTTCAAACACATCCAGAAACTGGCTCGAATAGCATTTTGAACACTGCAATGGAAAGAACTAGTCAGTTATCACAGCTAGACTTTCTTACAGAGCTTGTATTCCTGGAGTAAGATGCGTGCAAATACTTGTATGGCCTCCCAGTCTCTTCTGGGCTGGCTGGGAAGAGGCAGCTGGTATCCAGAGGTGCTATAGACACTAAATCATTTAGCACATGCTGTTTCACCCCACTTGCAGGCAATATTGAGCTCCTCTCTGCCAGACACAGAGATGAAAATTGGTTGGATTTACAGCTGGAGACAGGCTACAGAGCCCATACTCCACTGGAGGAGCTCCATCGCCTCTTGCCAGCCGGGGCTCCTGCTGTGCCTCCGTAACAGGCTCTTGGAAAGGCAGGGGAAAACAGCTCTCATGTTGCACAGAGCACACAGCACAGTACATTTGGTCTGTTGCAACTGTAATTCAAACCTTTAATAATAATGCTCTCAGCACAAGAATGACCTACCAGACCCTTTGGCTCGGGGGGGGATTTTGGGAACACGCCTAAATTCCCTTCCCTGCCATCACCCTGTGACAGCCTGGGCTAGCAGCCTGCATCACACACCTCTGCCCTGGGGACCTTGTGCCACTCATCACTTCCCAGAGGGGTATGAGAACCGCGGGAGGGTGGCCAGCACTAAGCCATGCCCCCAGGGGGCAGGTGGGTCACCCTGTACCCCAGCCGGTGTGTGAGCTCAGGAAAGGGAGGAGAAATTGTGATCTGCTTGTCTGCACCAGCAGGATACAGGGCTCAACCCAGATCCTGTCAGTTCTGCGTTCTCAGAAAAATTAGGTTATCCTCCCCAGCCTTCCTCCCACAGAGGGAACTAGAGGCTTCCTTCATTAGCCACAGGGATCCCTAACTCATGAATGAAGTCCTCTTGGTTGTTTTCTCACATGCAAGCTGTACCTACACAGCAAGTTTAGGGTGGTTGCAGGATTTTCCGCCAGTCTGCCTTGGTACCGTCACTACAAGGACTTTTCAGCACCTTTCCCTGCTCCCTCGTGAATGCAGCAAAACATCATCTGCCCATGCAGCAGGATTGCTGAAGTGTTACATGACTTTAATTCTTGCAAATTAAAGCTCTAACTAATCAGGAGGCTTAACTACTTATTACACATGACATTCACTGTCTGGGAACTCTGACCCGTTTTGCTTCCAATGTCCTTGTGTGCTAGGACAGCTACTGGATTAAGGGTGCTAAACTCTTCACACTGCAGCAGCTCTAGCATCCCTGGAGGGGGACTGTGGTAGGAAACAGAACCAAGAATGTGTCTCATGTCCCACTGAGATTTACTGACAGTGTCTATGGCTTGCTAATAGTTTGCTGCACACTCTATCTCTGAGCCACTGTGCCTGCATGTAATTACGGTACTGAAATCTCCTTTAATGGCATGTTCCATAACTTTACTTCATAATTCTTAATGTTCAGCCACCAGGAAAATTGGTACTTGGCTTGTTTTGAAAGTCACTTTGCTGGGAACAGACAGAATGGGTCACGAGTAATTCATCACAAGAGAGAGGCTGCTTTATTCGGCTGTCTTTCCAAGTAGGTGGATTGAAGGTCCCTAATACCTGATGACTTTGATCAGTAAGATCTTAACGAGATCTGTCTACATCCAACAGATTGTAATGCTCAGAGGTCTGCTTTTAGAGCCCTGTTGGGGCTGAGCCCATGATAAGGGCAGCTCTCTGGTCACTAGTAGAGGAGGCCTGTAACACTCTGGGGTGTGCTGACCCACTTTGCAGTCTGCAAGTCTGGCTCAGAGCTGAGGTCCAAGCCTTGGCAGGAAAGGGACCCGCAGTTTTCCCATGAAATCAGCAGCAAAAGGGGACCTGTAGGGCCTGGCTAGTATCCCTTGTGAGAAACAGACCCTGTGCGCCTGCCTGTACCCACAGCCATACGCTGTGCTCTGGCACTGCCTGCCAGTCCCACGCCACATTCATCCCATCCTTCAGTATTGTCCCTGCAGTGAGACTGGGCCGTGGTATTCCCAAGATGTGTTTTGAAGGAACACCATGCACTTGAGAAAAAGTTCAGAAAGAAGCACGACTTCAACAAATAAAAGAGTTTCTGAGCTACCTAGAACTGCTGGCAAAGTCTGCTACTATTCACTTTAAAAAGCATACAGTTATTAGACACATGTCAGGATGAAAACAAAACCACTGGAAAATGTGATGCCTAACTTCTGACAAGACAGCTTTGAAGAGCATGAGTAGATTCAAGGAGCTGGCATTTGTGCAGCCTGTCTGATCTTCTGCAGCACTGCTCAAATTTGATGAAAGTGTTTTTCTCCTATTTAAATGGTGGTGTGTGTGAATAGTAAATGGTGTTTTTATGACGGAACAGGAAAGCAAGAATGTGTCTGTGGCAATACATGAAACCAGTAACAAGATGACTGGTGACAGGGTTACAAAACAAATGGGAGGAATATTGAGAGGAAAGGACAACTCCAAGGACACACAACTTATTCATAATATTCATTATTAGAACTTCAATTTATCCTAAATGTTACTCTAACATAAAACTCCTCTGCATCAATGGTGAACGGATGTTATTAGTGTCCTTATACCGTAGAGGGTTTCTTTAATTCCCTATCAGAAATACTGAGACTCAAAGTAATATGCAGATCTGAAAAAATAATCTCTTTCAAAGGAATTTTGTGTCTGGCAGCAGGAAGAGTACTGCCCAACATCAGCACTGCCAGGCAGACCAGGACACCCAGCTGTTCTTCAGAAACTGCCAACACAAACGTGTCCCACAGTGTCATGGACTGCTGTTACAGCAACATCTGAAGCTGTTGGACTTTTGTTCAGTGTCCTCTTGTACAGATTTGTAAGAGAAGTGCTAAGATTTGTAGAAAGGCTTCCAAGTGGAAACGGGTGAATGTGAATGCGTTGGAAGAAACAGCAGGAAAGGGTAAAAGAAAGAACCTATGTTAACTGATGGCAAATGCAGCCAGTCAAATGACAAGATAGCTAGACAGAACAAACTGAAGCCACAAAGATAGAGTGGCAAGAAGATGAGGAACAAAACTCAAGCCTTAAAATATCCAGACAAGGAAAACAACTTTGCCTAAGATGGGGCAAGACAAGATACCAAGGAAAAAGCTCTCTCCATTCCTGAAGGGTAACTGGAAGTTGGAGCATGTCCAGAAACCAGTTTGTCATAATAATTAAGGAAAACCCAAGAGATGTGCTAACAACTCAGCAGCCAGTGTCCTTTGTCCTCTGTATAGCTGCAAGAAATCCTGGCCTGACCACACAGGTACAAATGTCCTGGTGCTTGGTATGAGAGAATAGGTTAGAGTGAAATCAGTTTTATTGAAAATAAGAATAATCTTTTCCTTCTATATAGTCTTGCACTGAATTTTATTATATTAATTTGTTACATTCTCAAGCAAACTGCCTAAGACTGAAAAAACCCTCTCTCACATGAAAATGCACAAATCTTATCACATTTTTTCTGTTGTGAAACTCTGCTGACTAAGAAGTAGTTCTGACCAAAGACCTGAAGTCACAATAAAGTTTTAATGTGAATCTCAGAGGCCATCCTTTTTTGTACCAAAGCTGAACAATTCCTAAACAGCAAATAAGATATGCAAAGAGGCAGTTTTGTATTACAGAACCACATTAATGCAGAAACAGTTTGTTCTCTATGTAAAAGGGCAATAGATAGGTCTGTGTATAATTAAAATAATGATTTCTTGGCTTCAGAAATACTATTAACTAAGCCATTTTAAAAAATTCACTGCAATCATTCTGCAGCTCAAGAATTAACATATTGTAATGCTATTTGTGGGTATGCCCGGTCTTTGAAAAAATGCCTCTCTGAAATTCATTTTTCAATTTATTTAATAAATAATCTAAAATTCAGCCCGTGTGGAGAGCAGTCCATGTGTGATCCCTGACTCATACAGCACATAAGAAATCTGTCCTTCTCACTCAACATGCAGTGACATGGGAGTGCAGCACCAAGACCCAGGCAGCTCACTCCCACTCAGCGCAGCCATCGAACCCAAAAGCTGCCCGAATGGCTGCGGGACTGTCAGTGCCCTCAGCATCCATGTGGGGCAAGGCTCTAATCCACAGTTAGTTCCAGTAACGGATTCAAATGTGTGATTTTCAATAAAAGTTGTGATGAAGGTGTGCAGTAGTCCTTAAGAAACGTCTGGAGCAGCAGCAACTTGTTGATCCCGAAATTTCTGAAACTGCTTGTAGCAAACTCCTGGGGGACACTGAGGGTTCAAGCATTTTTGCCCCATTTTTTGTGGGTACTGTGGAGGCCTGCTTGTCTAGACACTGAAGATCTCTCATCCCTGTGTTACTCCATACAGTCTGATGGATGATTGCCTCTGCATTCCTATGGGAACATCTGAATTTGAAAGGGCTGTGTTGCACAACGCAAGAATGGTCCCATGTTTCTCTAAAGCCCAGCAATGCCACAAGAATGCTTTGTTGTTACCAGTAACCCTGAAATCGGCCTTTATACCAATAAAAGAAACAATCCTGTACAACAGTCTCTCTCTGCATTAGTTCACCCAAGAAGTGGTTAAAATGCCTGTGGGGCTTCGTGCTGGGATCACTCTGTGTTAAAACCCATCCTAGCTCCAGTTTCACTAAAGATTATTCACAGCTACAGTTCCTTCAGTGCAAACACTCCCAAATTCTGTTCCTATTCAATCCTCCTACAGAAAGGATTTGCTTCACTGTGTAAATCAGGCAGGACACCAGCCTGAACACTTCTCCTGAAAGGTAACTGACGGTCCCACCTAACACTGACATCCACTGTTGTACTCACTGACACCCATCACTCCCCTAAGCACAGAGGAAGTTAAATCGTGGTTCAAACATGTGGTTCCTTACTGCATTTTGATCAGGACTAGACACAGCAGTACTCAAACAACTTAGAGTACAATACCCAAGATACCAACTACTGTAGTTGATCAGACAAGTGAGAACATCTGCCCATAACTGAACAGATGTTTTCTATCCTGAGAGCATAAACAAGAAGCCATTGCATTTACTCCACTGTCCATCACCCATCAGCCCAGCACCCCCATTTCTCCCACTTTCTTTCTGCTCCTGTCTTGTCAAATGCAAGTGAGCACTACTCAGAAATCCCCCCTAGATACTGCCTGGCAGAAGGACAAATTTCAGTCAACCTAAATGATTGATACTGATTTCAAAATACAGTTCTCTTTGGGTTCTTTTTCTCTGTTTTGCTTCCACTTTGCAGCAGGACATGGGAAGGAGCTTACTGCATCTTCTAGGGATGCCTGGATAACTCCGCTCTGCAGGTCAGCCTCCTGCTGATGGTGCAATCCTAACACTGAAGAGCTGTGGCTACGATGTTAACGAAGCTGAAAAGCCAGCTCAGAGACGTGCTGGGCAAACAAAAGTTATGTAAGTATCATAAGCAGTAAAAAGCTTTATATTCAGGGTTAAATTCAGCAGAGCTCAAAACTTGCTATTTTAGCTTATTTTCTTAAGAAAAAAACAATGTCTGTTTCCTGCTGTCTTCTTGTCTCTCCTCTCAAACAACTTTTGACCTCGCTTGCAATTTCAGCCAAAGTTGGCTGCACGGGGGACTTGGCAATATTAAAGTCTTACACATTTCATAAAAAGGGACAGCTGCAGAATGCAAACATTTGGGCAATGCCCCTCACCATGGAAAGGCAATCAAAACTCAGCCCCTGTCCTCACAATGTGGCTGGAGCTGGCCGGCTGACAAATGCCAGCAGGAACTGAGCACCATTAGAGGAGACAGTGAGAAACTGGATATAGGAGGGTGATGAGAAAGTGGGGCTGGGGGAAGGAGCTGCGATGTAATTGTGGAAGGGAAGGGCTGCAGGACACCAAGCCATAGCAAATATGGTTTCATTAGCCTCACTGCTCGCAGGATAACAGGTCTAAAAAGGAAAAGAGATGAGATTTTTCCTGCCATTTCCCTGTAGCCATAAGGACAGAGGACTGATGCCTTTTAACTTCTGCTCTGATCATAGTTAGCGCCTCACTTGCACAGCTGCAATCTGCAAAGCATTCTGGGATGCAGTTTGCATTACAAACGTTTCTGCAAAATAATGTCTTAATTGGGTCTGCACAGAGAGCTCCCCGTGACCCTCTGGGGCTCTGTGCTGGTCTCTGGTTCACCACAGGGATCTGAAGGCAGGACCAGGCTCTGAAGTCGTACTTTGTTGCTGTCTGAGCAAACAGTTAAGATGATGAACCTGAAAGACAAGCACGGGTCAGGGGATGTAAAACAAGGGACAAAGAAGCCATTCTTACCTTATAGATCTTTCCCTCTTCAGTACCAACGAGAAACAAATAGTCTATCTTTTTGTGAAAATCAAACGATGTCCCGCAGCCTGTTAACAGAAGAAAGGAGTCAGACAGAGAATTGGTTCATCTGCCCAGCACATGCTCCCTGCCTATACTACATGCACATTGCCACTGTTTCCAGAAGTGATTTATTAGCCAAAAGCTCCCCGAAGAAATTAGAGCCACCCCTTCCAAAAACCCTTCCCAAGTTGTCCCTTTCTCCAGCACCCACAATTTGAAGAGACGACACAAACAAAGGGGAAGGGGAACTGGAAGAAGGGTGAACTGACTTGGAGGAAGCCTCGTGGCAGGTGAGTAGCTGAATTAAGCTCTCCAAGACATTGTCCTTACCCTACCCACTGGGCTGGGCTGCCTCTCAGCTGGCCCAAGAGATCAATTGCTGTTGAGATTTGATGCCTGCATAACAACAGCCACAGTTATGTAATTTGCTTTCTAAAGCAACAAGCATTCTGAAACTGCCATTGAGAACTCTGGCTATACAAAACATAACTGCTCCAGGAAGAACTGACACAGACCTATAATCAGCAGCGCCTGCCAGATGGCCTCTAAAGGCAATGGCACCCAAGGGAGCCTCCATCATTCTCTTTGGGGTCAGCCTCGGCCCCCAAATAAATAAGAGAGCTGTTTAGAAGCACGAGACTCCTTTTTGAAAACATCTCCCAGCAACTCCAGCTTCTGGTTCAAACAGTCTTCTCTCATATATAGCTTCAAGGATGCTGCTAGGTGCAGAAAGCTCATCAGCGTTGCACTCTGCGCTCAGTCATTGCTATTATTCCCATTCTCAACCACGGTCCTACCAAGCTTATTATGAAGTTTAGCATCTGTCTTTGATTCCAAAAGTTTCTAAGGTTTCCAGGACTCCAGCTGCCCCAGACACAGCATCATCCTCCAGTGCAACAGTGGGAGCAGTGAATGTCAGTTAACAAAGCTTTGTGGCAGATTGGCTGAAAAAAGGGATTCACTCTGGTAAGAATTTAAAATGCCTGGTGCAAATGTAAGAGTCATGAAGACCCAGCCTGCCTCCTATTATTTTCTGTTGGTTGGTTTTCACAAAAATGTAAATAGATTCCCATGCATTAAAGGGTCTAGAGAAGAAACACCACGTGATAACTCCTTTGCCCTCTTCATCCTTGGCTCAGAAGCCGTTTAGCAGGCTCACTTCAGTAAAGGCAATAGCAAAGGATATGATTTGGGAACAAATCTTTCGTCAGGCACAGAAGGATTCTCTTGACTTCAAAAGCCTCAAATCAAGCAACATTGTGACCTGTATTTAAAGCAGGCATTAGTCACAACAGGATGTTATTTCTTGAGATCTTCTGGCTTCTGCTCCCATGACAGATGCAACATCACCCAAGAAAGTAAACTTGAATGGTGGTGAAAGAAAATTTCAGAAGGGTCCTTGAGGAAAAGACAGGATGTCTGCTGACTGCCAGAGCAATTTGAGTCTCCTGACCAGTAGGGACAACCACAGCAATCATCAGAGGAGAAATCAGAACAAGCAGACAAGGCTCAGAAGCACATAATTACAGAGAACTTTTTGCAAAGGCAGCTGAAAACAGCATTATGTCTTAAACGATAACAAAACGTAGATCTCAAGGGAATTGTTAAGGTCATTTCAACCCTGTAATACTGTCTGCATTTTTTAACATTTAAATAGATTGTTAAATATTCAAGACAAGTCTCTGAAAAATCCATTTCCCAGAAACACTAACAAATAATCCTGAAGCCTCTGGGAGTTCTGCAGTGTACTGCTTTAGCTGGTCTCTTGGAATCTGTGCGGCAACGCAAACACAAATTGTTCGGCAATTACTAGCCTAGGAACACCCTTAAATGCAGAGCAAGTGCCTTCTCCAAACCTAGACCATAACTTCATAGGGAAAAGCAGGATGATTAGGGGATTCCTCAAAGCTCCCCATGTAGTCTGGGACTTCCAGAGCTGACTCATCCAATCCTGTCTCAAACACAGGACAGGCAGGATGAGGGGATTCAGCCTAGAAGGATTGCACTGTCCCAACTTTGTATGGAGGGAACCTAACGTACAAATAGGGAGCTCAGAATGGATGTTGTGCTTTTAGAGAGCCAAAGCCAAATGAGGCACATCCCACTGTAGGCTGGGTGAGCTGTGCACCCAGAAGAAGGCAAAGGTTGTTTTTCATTTTGATTTGGCCAGCTCAGATCAATGTCCGGTAGGAAGAACAAAACCACCTTAGGTTTGACAAATACAGTTAATGCCCATGCCTTGTTTGCACTGGGATGTCATGGCAAAGTGAACATTTTTGGAATTAATGTTCATCTTTTTCTGCAAGCAAAGACAAGCAACAAACCTTGACTTAATTAGTGGCCATTGCTTCCAGACAGATTTTGCCCTACCACACATTCAAAGCTAGGAGTAACCCTTCTCCAGTCCTTTTCCATCTCAACATCCCACTCCCAATTTAATTCCTCTGAATGACTGATTAGAGGCTTTGTGTCAGTAATTAATCAGCATGGCAAGGACTTGGGCTCCTACCAAGCGTTTGCAGCTGCAGCCCCTCTGGCCCCTGCATCGTTGTTCCCTCTGCTGACAGCTTGATGACATCTGTATGAACCAGCTCGTTCTGCAAGCAGAGGAGATTCCACATGAATAACAGGCTTTACAGCAACAATACAGAGACATTCAGTACTTTCAAATGGCAAATTTTATGGAGGAATTTTAAAAAGCTTTCCAAAAGTTGTTTAATGTTTCATGCCCGCAGTTGGCAATTTGCTAACATGCTGTTTTACATAAGACCTCCAAGAAACTGGTATTTTGAAGCACTGGTACTGAGAGCCACTTGTACATCACCCGGGCACATGCAACTGACCTGGACAGCTTTGGGTTCTGAGGTCAGTGTTTTGAAGTGCGGGTTGACACTGTCAGCTTAAATCATTGTGTCAAGTGAAATCACCCTGCATAGTTGAAGATGGGTATTGTGTATTATCGTGGAGCTAACTAAACCCACATTAATGGATAGCAACTTACCACCTCACCAGTCCCCTCTTCTTACCATCCCCCTATTGTCCCCAGAGCAGCCTCACTTCCCAGTACTCACAGCCTCCTGGGCTCTGAGATTCAACCAACAAGAACATCTAGCAAGCAGCTACCCCAAGGGAAAAATGCCCCATGTTGTCATTATCCCCAGAGCTCTAAAGAGCTCTCATTGCAGGCCACGACACTGCTTTGCTAGGTGCTGCATGAACACAGGGCAAAAAGGCTGTGTCCCAAAGAGTTTACAACTTAGGCAGGAGACAAAAGACTGATGAAAATAGACACCATGTGGGTGAGTATGAGGAAACAGAGGGCAAAGATGCATTCTTAGACTAGCTTTGGGAATTAAAATACCTGTGCAGACTGGAGTTGGTTGTGAATGTAAGAATACCCTGGGGCTGATACAAAGAACAAAGAACTAAAGATTAAATTAGTGAGAAGTGTGGGCTGAGGACTGGATGTTTTCATGAATCTGCAGATTTCCCACTGGAGCACTGTGAGAACAAAACATAACTTCTTAGCTCAGTGAATCAAGCTTTAGTTGGAGCTTCTCTAAACCCAGAGCAGGACTCAGGTAGAAAAAGAGATTCTGCCAGGAAAAGTCAGTCCCAGGGAATTGTGCATTAGGGGAAGGGGGAGAAGACCTTGCAAGCATCTGTTCAGTACTGCAATTCAGAGGCGATGCATTTTGTAAGACATTTGTATTGTATTTTGGGGGAACACACTTATGGAAGGCTCAAGACAGGACAAAACCCATAAAATAATTTATTTCCTTCTCATTAATTTGCACTGCTGCCTAACCACATGCTCTTGCTTATTGATGGGAGTAACTTTTCTCTAAGATCACAGCAAGAAGCAGGACAGCCTCCTGCAGCCTGTGGACTCCTACTTTCTGTTAGTGACTCTTCCTACAGCACGTGGGTTAGAACGACCTAGGTTCAGTGGGTACAGGCAGAAGTGATGTTAAGAAAGAGGTCATGTACTTTGGGGTGTGTGTGCAAGAACTGGAAAGAGCAGTGCCCTGGGCATCAAGGGGAAGAGCGCATTCCACATGCCACTCACTGCCCCTTCCAAGAGGAGTGCTGGTGGGCAGCTGGGAGCACAGACAGGACACACTGAGCAGACACTCACCTCTGCTCAGGATTCCAGGTCTGCCTGCTCTCCAGAGAGCATCTGCTGTGCCCAGGCCATGCCTGGTGGCCACATGAGTCTGGTCTTAAGGGCAGCTTTGGAGCTGCCCGCAGCTGATCACACTGATAAACCCAGTGTGTCTAACAGAGCCTAACTCGGCAGGCACATGCTGTGGGCAGGCACACGGGTGTGTTCAAGCAAAAAGGCAAACCCCATGAGGTTCTCTCTCTAGGCTCATGCGTTTCTGCAGTCTTTCTTTGAAGATGCCTCCCAGCATCTCCACCTGGCTCAGGTCTCCTCCGTGGACAGCTCCTGTAGCCTCTCGCTTTCATACAGGCTCCTACTTGTGCAGAGTTCCCTGTAGTGCTGCTTTTATTTTGTACCCAGCCTCGCAGTCTGGAAAATGCATCTGTTCGTGGGGCTGTTTATCGCCAGAGCCATTCACATATTCCTCTGGGTAAACAGACTGTTGACAGCCTGGCCTTCCAGGAATACTGAATAATAATATGTTGCTTCTGACAAACAACTGTAAAGCACTTTGAAAGCGTTAGTGAATTAGGCCTCGCAGCTGCCTACTTCCCTTTAGTTGTTGTTATTAACCTCAAGTGACAAAGGAGGCCCAGAGCTGTTCAGTAATTTAGCTCTAGGTCACGCAGGAAGGGGGAGCTATGGCTACAAACCTGGGAGCACTGAGGATCAGGCCGAGGGGCCGTGCCAGACTGCATCCCGACCAGCTGATTCCTGACATTGCACTGACAGCTCTCCTTGACAGGCAGCGCATGAATCCAAAGTGGGAGAGCAGAGCCACCCAGCTGCTGAATTCCCGCATCCTTCCTCAGCTTTACACCTTCATGATGACCCAAAACCAAGCCAAGATGACAGCCTGAGCACACATTAATGTTTCATGAAGCTTGTCCAAAGTGATGGTGCCTGTTTCTAACAGAGACAACCACCACAGCCAAGGCAGATCGACCATCCCTAGCTAAAATTTGACAAGTCTTCTATCCAGCTTTTGAGTGGTGCTTACCAGATGTCCAGCCAGAAGTAAGAATTAATTTATTCACTTTGTGCTCCCAGCTTTGGAGGTGTCAAAGAGTTATCAGTGTTTAAAGCAGCTTTACTTCTGGATAGTCGTGTCAAATAGATTAATGAAGCTCTCTTTCATTTATTCCGTATTTGCACTATGGATTTGCAAAATATAAGTTCTCTGGAGTCTCTTTAATTTTACTCTAAATAAAACTCAGACCTCACTCTCTTGTAAAGCTGCAATTCAAGCAGGTTGTCCATTCCTCCTTGCTGTGTATAAAACCACAGACTGAAGGGACATGTTGAATGGACAAGAAAAAGAAGCACCTTACAGTGTGGGAACACAATTAAGCAGAGATGAATAACAAAAATGTCTCAAAAAGCCCTCCACCAGGTGAGTTGCTATCAGAGCCTATCTTCAGACTCTTAGGTTGTCCCAGCTGTGGCATTTCTTTGAAGTTTAAAATCCAAGAGGCTTAATCCAGAGTGTGTCACCTCCTGAGTGAAGCAAGCTGGGGCACACTCAGTTACCAGGGCCCAGGTGATATGTGTAACTTGCCAAGCCACCTTAACTGGATGTGTTTAGCTGTAGGTGTGTACCACCCACTTCAGCATAAATCTTTTGGGCTCTTCTATGCAGAAGATAAAGCAGGAGCTGAGTGCTGCGACAGCGTTAGCCTGTCCCTGTTCAGGGAGCTCTGAGAGCTTTTGAGAGAACAACTTGGGACACACTCACTGGCGGGATTTTGGGGTCTAAAGCTGCAAGTATGAACCTGGAGGAGTTTATGAAAGAACCTGATAATCAATGCCCTCTGCAAGCTCTGTCTGTGCTCCTTAGAAGTGGTTTCCACTCCTAAAGTGAACATGAGACTTAAATATACGTATAATGTTAGACATGAAACCCTGACCACGGCAGCAAGGCCTAAAATTTTCAGAACTGACATGTTTTGAATGGCTTGGTATAAAAGGTTAAAATAAAAAAAAAAAAAAGCATCCAAGGATGTAAAGAAATTTCTTTGCTTGCTGGGAAATAATGGGACAGCTGCTTCAAACTCCCATTTAGGGTAATTCAATTATTTCAGAAGTAAAAAAAAATAAAATGAAATCTTCAAAATGTAAAATCAAATACCCAATAGAAAAAGCACACATTGAGATTCAGAGACATAAATCTAAGGGTCATTTAGGGACATTTCTATCAATGTATGTACTCCAAAAGGAAAAGAGATGAAAGGCAGAGAATGCCAATGAGTTTACGGAAATTGTCTTTGGTGTGAGCAGGCAATGTCTTGGCAGGGTGGAACCCTCTGCCTGTCCGATTGCTTGTTGCCATCCATCCCAGTGTAAATGCAAGCTTCTTCCCTGCTCTATGGCTGTAGTATTTCAGCTTGCACTTCCTTGCACCAGCTGCTCTGGGGGCAGGGCAGCAGCTGCCAGGCTCCTAGTTAACATTCTGAATTACTCTTTGCAACTTTGGCCACACACTGTACCAGAGCAGGGGAGAAATTTGCACCTTCCCCCTCCCATTCTGAATTGCAATCTGTAGGGGAGCATTTTGGGGGTGGGAGTCTTGAAGCTGGGGAAGAAAGCAGATCATTCTGCCTTGTCTCTGGGTGACACTCCCAAGACAAGGAAGTTTTTAGAGCAAGGACCAATCTTGAATTTCAGCAGTTGCAAGACAGAAAAATGATCTCAGGTACTCAGGCCCATGGGGTGCTGTAGGTGCAGATGAGATGAAGGTTGGGTCCTGAGCAAGGAGTTAGGCAGGTTCTGCTTACTTCAGAGTTCAATATGGAGCCCCTCAACCTGGCTGGAGGCTGCCAGCAGCAAGCTGTGACTGCACCTGCAATCTTTTGCTGCCACCTCTTTTCAAACGTTGCTCATTATAAATAATAATAAAGCTAATGCATGATTGAACCTTGGAGACAATTGGTTATAGTTTGGCCAGGAAAGGAAATTGCCATCTATTGTTTACCTTAACTAAAGTCCACGACACAATCCGTCCATCCGAGGAGACAGAGAAGAAGTTCAAATTGTTGTCCATGTCATCCTTCTGCCACTTGACCTTGAAACGAGCAGACAGTCCCAGTTAGCACGGAGCACGCAGCATTAGCACGGCAGAGCCCCAGGCCCTCAGCAGGGTCCTCTCACATCCTTCCTAAACAGCAGCTGGTTTCCACCCCAGAATCCTGATGCTGGCTCATAGCATGCAAGAACACACTCTCAACACCACAGGCAGTTTCACAATTGCCCCCAGCACTCCCGTCACTGCAGAGATGTCTCAGAAGGGTCTCCAAGACACCTGAGTACATCACTGCCCCTGTGCAAACAAACACCTTCCCATGTGGCTTACTCCTCCAAGTGCAGTATCATAGGGCTACCCTTCAGCCAGCCCAGCTCAAATTAGCTTTCTGTCCCTATGTGTGGTGCAGATGAGCCCTTGCAGGCAATGTGTGACATGGGTCCTTGGGGGACTTCTGTTTCAGGGGGATCAAAACATCTCCATTAAAACTGAAATTCTCCCTACATCTTCAGAGCATCTGCCTGCCTGGTAAGGAGATTTGCCTTTTGACTGTGACAGCTCAGCAGGAGAGATTAGAACTCAGATAAATGGCTTACAGTTTAGAAGAGACATTTCAGTTAGACCAAAAGCATTAAGAACGCTCAATTTTCAGATCTGGGAATTCAATCAGACTGAAGAGAAAAGGATGACTTGTCACTGGGCCTGTCAGCATACACTCCTGTGGGCATCTGTCAGCTCAGGATGGGGACAAGCACTTTGGCAGGTTCTGCTGAGGTTTTCAAAGGTGTGTTTGTTCCTGTCCAGGCAGTGCAGCAGATACATTTCCCTAAATATCACCCATGATAAATGGGCATGATTATCCTAGAGCTTACCAAATACTCCGTCTGTGACCAGCTATTTATCTGGTACCTAGACCAGAAAACAAGCAGCATTCTGAATACTTCAATTACACAGATTGGGTATCCTGATGTTACTTCTTTGGGAAAAAAGTGTTAATTCTGTTTTATAAAATTGTTTATACTGTGAAGCTCTGTGGAGCATGAAAATTCAGCAAGAGACTCACCAAAGAGTAATTAATTCTCTAGTGAACAGGTTCCCTACCTAGAACACAATTTTCTGAGGAAGGAAAAATAAAATGAAAGGGAATCCATCTGAGAATACATCAAAATGACAGTTACATGGCCATACGATGTGACTGAAGAGTCTTGTGTAGCATACACCTTTGAACATCCTCACAGTGGAGAAATCATAAGTCTCCAAGTGGAACCACTTCTGCCAGCTTGCATTAAGGAATGGCATAATTCAATGTGGCCCAGAATAAATGGCTAGTGATCAAAGGACAGGTCCAATGGCACATATGGAGAAGAGTGATTTCCAAGGCTGGCCATCACGCACAAATGTGTATCTGTTCCAGGAATATCCCCCTGGGATCATGAGCTAACTGCTGACCATGGTGGTCACCAGCAGCTGCTTCAGATGAAGGGGTTGGCATAGTGAGGAATTTTAATGCAGAGTGAGAAACGTAGAGTTCAGGGGAACCAGTTACAAACACATGCTCTACATGTCTCATCCTGAGCACAGAAAAAGGGATGTGCTTCAAATGTGAGCTTTTTAAAACGCCACTCTAAACTAGTCTGACAATAAGATGGTTTTATTTGTATGTCCAACATAACTTCACTCCAACTCAGGTTCTCCCTCTTCCATATACTTGCCCAAATACTTGGGAAAAACAGTCACACTTCCCAACAATGCACTTGTTAGGATCTGAGCTGGTGCAGGCCTTCTCTGCAGGCAGAGTCCCCGCTTGCCCACTGTCAGAGTACACGTTCAGGCGCTCCTTAGTGAGCTCTCCTTGAGCTCTGCAGGGACAGCAGCAGCTGACTTTCCAGCTCTGCTCTGGCTAAGCACAGTGCAGACGTTTTGTACCTGAGCTGGAGCCAAGCAACAGCCCGTCACATCAATGGAAAACACACGGATGAAGGCTCAGCAGCTGGACTCCTTCCCTGATCACACTGTGCAGACACAGCTCCAGAGTCCTCACATTTACACTAACACAGCGTGCTGCAGGAACCTCATCTGGAGGTGTCCCACAACACAAGCATTCACACAACCTTACAGTTTTTTGTTTGTTTGTTTGTTTGTTTTTTCCCAAGCCAATTGCTTTCAGTATTCCCCAATTGGAGAGCTTTTCCCCAGGGTCTACTCACCCCGAATATCCTCTCTTTCATCAATCGCTATTCAAGTTTTCTATTATCAGTTAGGTGTTACTACTACCTCTCCTCATCTGTTATATAGACAGGTGGAGTCTGCAGCCCACAAAAGCAAGAAGGCTGATTGGCTTGGGGTACTTTTGCTTCTACATTCAAAGCATTCAATAGCACCTGAGTTAGGTACATAATGTAGGTAGCTTGAACACAGTCCCTTAAGGGCATCAGGATCTGCCATTAGATGATTGTCAGCAGCTCTCAGTGACATTAGCCTGAATTTCAGAAAACAGAAATCGACACTTGATACTTCCAATTTGCTGTCAACACCTCTGACACCTTAATAGTGTTTGCGATCTTTTTTCTCCTGATCTCTGAATCCCATGAACGCTTATTAGAGTAATTAGCCTTCATGATACTGCAATCAAATCGGGTATGTGCTCAGAACTGGCCTTTTCTCTGCTCCCAGAGGCCCCTGAACGTGGCACAACCTCCCATCATTAGCAGTATCCATGCTGTGCAGGGTGGGACATCTGATGTGGGAAGTAGGCCACTGTGTGTGCAGTGGGAAGAAGTTAATTTTTCTCTGAAGCATGTAATTATGATCCCAGGATTGCAGCTGCACGAGACAATTTACAGCAAAAGTTCAATTATAATAGAGTAAAAGCAAAGAACCACATGAGAAAGAAAAGCATCTGTAAACAGTGGAGAGGAGACAAGTAAACAGAGTACTTTAAGTGAGTGATCTTGATGGGACCTATAATAAAATCACGGATACACTTATTTTTTTCAGTGTGATCTTTAACCCAACTATACTTGCAGTACAAAATCAGCTTGTGAGACTCATTGCTATGCAGTGCCTCTGAGAAGAGCCTAATACTTCTTAATTTTTACTTCTCAAAGCCTGGTTATTTATAAAGAAAATGAGACTATTCAAAATTATTACTTGTTCCTAGAAAAATAAAAGTAAAACCTTGCATGTCCACTGCTATGTAGAGCATGTTAGCAGGGCAATAATTCATCAATTCTTAGCAAGAAAGTACTATAATCTTTGCCTATAGCAGCTGGCAGTGGTTCCTGGCCAACAGGAGATTAGACCATTTATCCAATCTGACTGGAAAATTCCTATGTTTCTGATGTCATTCCTAGAAAAGAAATAATGCTCAATCAGTTTCCGTGGCATGGAGGCTGTTAGTCACTCGTGCTGACAAAATACAATTGGCCAAAGCTGTTCTGGCCATGAGGCTGACCCAAGCACTTTGCAGGCAGCCGCGGGCAGGATCTGCATGCCTGCCTTGTAAGGAGACACCTGCGACTGCAAACACAGCTCTCGGCTTGCCAAAGCTCAGCTGTGGGGTGCCACATGTGACACATGCACGTTGACTGACGAGCAGTTCCTTCCTTCCCTATTAACTGTGCTCCATGGAGCCCTTTGCCAGCGTTGCAGTAGCACAACACTGCTGACTCCTGTCTCAAGTGAAATAAAAGAGCTTTAGTCATTCAAAGATTAAAGAAAGAATAAGGTCTGTCACAGGTAGGCAAGAAGAAAGACCAAGGCACTATCAAATCCTCAGGCTGCCCTTACAGGAACTGCCTGAGGAATAACACTCAGATGACTCCAGTAAGCGAGCGACCCCCTGGGCTGCTGAAGAAAGTCTGGGCCAACGTGACACGGAGACAAATTCCTTCCAGTGCCAACCTGGCAATCGGTACAGCCCTAAGCAAAGCTGTCATGGCAATGCAGGGTTTGGAGGGGACCAAAAACGGCCTCTCTTCTGCTCTGAGGAAGGATTGGACACATCCCTACCTGGTGACAATTCGCTAGCCTGTTCTGCCAAGCCTCCAACAACAGGCACCCAACACCTGCCCTGTAGGCAAGTGTCAGTGCTTAACTGGCCTTACACAGGAAACCTAATTTACCACAAATCAAGTGATTACTCCTTGTCATCTCCCCAGTGGACACAGCAAGCAACTGTTTATTTCCCTTTTCAAGAGGTCAAGATAAGGTTGCTGTGTCACTGCTCCCTTCTCTTTTTTCCCCAGCCAAACAAAACCAATTGCTTAAACTGTTCCTTCCAGGTCCTGCTCTCTGAGCCTTTACCATTCCTGTGCTTCTCCTTCAGCCCTTCTCTGTAGCTGCAGACTGTACAGGGCCTGGCTTAGGCAAAAACAGGAGTTACAACCTCCTCTACCTTGTATCCTGCTAATAAATCCAAATTACATGTTTTTATGCAATAGTGTGGCATTGCTGACCATTGGCGGTGGGTGATCTGCCATAAACTCTCCTTCTGGCACCCTGCTGCCTAATCAGTCATCCCCTGGTTTGTATCTGTACATTTAATTTCCCCCTTCTAAATGTAGTATTTGCTCTTGTCTTTATTGAATTTCATCACATTGATTTTGGACCTTTCTTCCAATTTATCAAGATTATTTTGAACATAATCATGTCCCGCAAAGTGTCTCATCTTCCCAAGGGGGCTTCCTTATTCTGTAATCTGAGTTGTTAATGAAAGTATTGATCAAAAGAAGACCTGGGCTGACAGCTCGAGGGTCTCACTTGAAGCATCTGACAGCAAGCCCTGGATAACTGCTCTTTAAGCACACAGCCTGAGCCACCTGAGCAGCCTCTTTATGGTGATTTTATACAATTCATATTTCTCTACTACAGTTATAAGAATGTCACTGTGTGAGCCTGGATCAAAAGCTTTAGTCAAGCCAAGATAGATAGAGGTGATAACCTTGGCTGCCTCCCCCTTCTTCACAAGGCCCATTTCTCTGAAACAAAAGAAAAACAAAAGAAAAAAAAAGAAATTATACTGGCTTGACAATTTATTCTGGACAAATCCATGTTGGCTTCTCTGAATCACCTTATTATCTAGACATTTACAAATGGTTTTGCCATTTGTTCCAATGTTTTTCCAGCAATCAAAATTGGTCAGTTTGGTCAGTAATTCCCTTGGTCCAATCCTACCATTTGTACCCAAACATTTTTTCCCTTCTTCCAGTCATTTTACATATTTCCTCCTTTTCATGGCCATGCTTGTTGTGCAGGCTGGAGTGCTGCCAATACATTGCTGTGCTCTCATGCATGCTTTGAGAGGCTCTGTGGGTGGATTAGGATGCCTCTAGCCTTGGTGAATTGTTCAGACACAAATTTCTGGTCTCTGGTACCCTGTCCATGCCACTGTCCCTCCTGCATACAAGGACAGCCTCTTTGAGGAAAGCACTGCAGAAACCTCTTGCCAGACATTGGCTCCATGGCATCACTGAAATGTGTTTTGGGATTGATGACAGCAGGCTTTACATTCTTCTCTATTCCAGTCAGTTCACGCCATGGGCATGTGAATGTGTCCCCATCCACAGCAAACAGCAGGGCGATGCTTCCCTTCATCCATGTCCCAGGGTACAGCCCAACACTTGTATTCCGTCTGATCAGATGCTGCATAAAGGCTTGCACAAAAACACTAACCTCTGCTTAAAATCCAGCATGCATATAGCCACAAAACTCCCTAAAATGCCTGCTAATGGTCTGAAATTGCTCTGGCTAAGTCTTTAAGTACTCCAGGGTACGTTTAAGCTGATCCTGATGATGAGCACACACCTGTCTCATCTAAACATTATTTAATATGTTCTTTCCCTATTCTGAACTATGCTTTCACCTCCTTTTTACATTAATCATATTAAGCAGGCAGTCTCATACATTTATTGTAAGATTAAACAGGATAGCATCAAATATTTCATTCTTCTCCATACCACTCAATATGAGCTGAAAGCTTGCTTTAGTAATGAGCCTACATTCTTCATTCCTTTAACTTCTAATACACTTCACAAATATTTTCTGTTCCTTTTTATGACCCTGGATAATCACAGCTCATTTTGCACCTCCACCTTCGTCTTCATGCTCTTCTCCAATACTCAGCTTTAGACACGTGTACTTGTTTCTGTTCTTCAGGAGCTCCTTTGTAATTCACCACTGAGCTCTAGAGATGGCCCACCTTGCAGAGCTGCCATCCTGCTCAGCCCAGCAGGTCAGGGCATTCACCTACCTGGTGCCATAGCCGAACAGAGTCCCAGTCTCTCAGGAGCCCAGCTGTGTGTTGCAGGGGCACAAGTGATTCCCAGTCCTTTGAGGCAGCCAGGTCACCATCTGCAGAGAGCACCCTTGCTCTCCCACACACACAGTTTTCTCCATACCATGAGCACACAGGGCTAAGTAGGGAGATTCGGACACTTCTTACATCCACACTGACCAAAGACTTTTGCTGAAGGCCTCCCACTGGCCTGCTCCTTGAACAGGTTTGCAGACATGGCGAGGTAATTGCTCCTCAGCTCTCTCTGGCTGTGCCTGCCCTGGCAGCAAAGCACAGACACAAACCCTCTGTCAAAACCACATTTCCCCAGTAAGGGCGCAAGCTCTCATGGCTGCATCCATCACATGACGGCCCAGATCAGCAGCTGACAGATGAACACAGCGTGGATGCTCAAAGAGGTAGATAGACCAAACTCCACAGAGCAGGACCCATCCAAATCTGGACGTGTTAGTCCAAACAGTGGCTACTCTGGTCTGCGTGGAGAATACTTCTTCCATTTTGTTGTTCTCCTGGTTTTAGGCTGCCACAGCACCATGCAGATAGGGCGCATGCTGAAGTCTATGATAAATTTCACTCTATGTCACATCTTCTGGAGCCAGGCTGATCTGTCTTGTGTTCTGGTGCACATATTCCCCTAGACTCTTCTACAATAGTCTTCAATTTGAGCTACGAAGCAGTTTTCATTTCTTCCCTCTATCACCTCTGAATGTGTTTCTTGTTGGTTCCTGCCAGTGACTCTCAGCAGAGCAGCATCCAAAAACATCAATCCATTACCAGCAGAGAATAAATTTTTCACATTCTCCTCCTGTAAATGACAAATTGTCATTTTTTTTGTTTATTTCCCTCCCTGTATCACTTGTCTCTGCTGTTTGCCCAAGGGATCTGCTGTGGTGAAAATCTGCTAAGTCAGTCAGCTGATCCCAAGTCCACTGACATCCTGCTTTGCTGGAGCAAAGAGTTTATCGCTCCTTGCAGAGACAAAGAGTTGTCCCTCTGCAGAGACAAAGTAGTACCTCTATAACAAAGTCCCCAAATGCCCTCGATCAAGCACATTGCCAGCCATTCTTCATTTACTGCTTACCAGGCTCTCCAGCCTGGCCCCATACATGAGCCTTGCTGAGGATCCTCAGGCAGCTCTCAAAAGTGAAGCCAAGGAAGAGAACATGCAAGGCACATGGCTGCTCTCCTGAAATCTTTCACAAGTGACCCCCCCAAAAATGACTCACGTGTTCACCTAGAAAGCACAAGATACTTCACTCACATAGAATAATAAAGGTAGGAAAAGGCCTCCAGGATCACCTGGTCCAACCATTGCCCTTCCACCACTGTCACCCACTAAGCCCTGTCCCTAAGCAACCTTCCTTTGCCCTTGAGTCCAACCTTTCCTTAAACATCCCCAGGGACGGTGATGCCACCACCTCCCTGGGCAACCTGTCCCAACGCCTGACTGCTCTTTCTGAGAAGAAATGTCTCCTCATTTCCAACCTGAACCTCCCCTGGTGCTACTTGAGGCCATTCCCTCTTGTCCTATTGCTAGTTACCTGTGAGAAGAGGCCAACCCCCAGCTCCCCACACCTTCCTCTCAGGTTGCTGTAGAGAGCCATAAGCTCTGCCCTGAGCCTCCTCTTCTCCAGACTAAACAACCCCAGTTCCCTCAGCTGCTCCTCAGAGGACTTGCGCTCCAGACAAAGTACCTGCAAAGTAACTCCAGTGTCAATCTTTATGCATCCCAAGAGATGGGCAGAGCAAGCCTCAGAGGAGCAGGGCAGTGTCTGGAGTCCTTAGTGCTAACGTAGGCAGCAGTGCAAGTTGTTCTGTGTGGAGGTGGGAAGAAGACAGAAAGCTTCACCCCTTAGCATGGTTAGTTGGGATAAAGGCAAAGAGCAAGCTATATATAGATGACTCATCTTAACTTAAGGCAAGAATGACAATTTTAAAGAGCTGTGATAACCTAGTGCAGACTGCTTATTCCAAGATTTAGGTCAAGGCAGCCCAGCCAGTCTCTCTGGCTGAGTCTATACTCGGGGAAGATGTTGCTCCTCTGTACTTTGGCCAAACGATACCACTATAGCAGGAGATTTGGCTGTTCCCTGGCTTCTTGTGGGTCTGGGCTTCCCACCAAAGGCAGACTCAGCGGGCAGGCAGGGAGGAGCCAGGTAAGCTCCAGCTGGCCTCTCAATGAGGAGCACCAAAACTATGGGGTGGCCAGCTTGTCCATCTTGGAGCCAGGATGGTGGGGTACAGCATAAAGGGCTCCTGCCCTGTGGTGCATGCTCAGCAAAAGAGATCACTGGGATGTGTCAGGGCTCTTTACCATTCTTGTGTATCATGCCGGGGAGCAGACAGCATTTCTGCTGTGGTACATCTAGCAAGAATGAAAGAGCTGAGACAAAATAACAGTTTTGGTTACCAGGAAAGACCTTAGCCCTTGATTTTGTTGTCAGAAACCCTGCTGTGAAAGCATAATCCCTGTCCCCATCCACATCCCTGAGCTCTAGACATGGTGCTGGTAAAAGCAAAGCAGATGGATGAGTCCAGCCACAGCTAAAGAGGAGCAGCCAGCCCTGAGAGGAAGAATCAGGCCTGCCATATGAGGAGAGCTGAGCTGCCACTGTCAGACTCAAGAGTCTGCACACCCAGAAACCTCATGAAGAAAAGCAGCCCTCAGGAGTGGGGCAATACCTTCCTGTCACTGCCTGGGATGCCTGCATGGGGAAGAAGCTGGAGACTCTTCTGAGGGGGATGTGACTTTTTGGGCCTGGAGCCTAAATCAGACATCCCAGAAATATTCATCTGAGCCTCTGTTAGACCGTGTTTAGGTATAAAGGTGGGTGCTACCACAACCCCCAGGTAAAGCAGAACTGTTAAGGCCTTCCTTGTTTCATTACCATACAAAAAGATAAATTGTGACTAGATATTTAACAAAATTAACTTTAAGCAGCACAGGCCAGAATACTGAGATACGACAGATATATCCGACTGAGCAAGGTCTGATGAAATACAGCCTAGGGTGCTTAAAGAGCAGCTGAAGCAATCTCTGAATCATTAGAAATTATCTATGGAAGCTAGGAGAGGTCCTGGAGGATAGGAACAGGGCAAAAACGTCCCCAAATCCAAAACAAAACCTGTCTTGAAAGATAGGTTAAAGGACTGAGGACCAGTCAGCCTAACTCTGAACCTTGAGAGCTGGAACAAAGTATTAAGTCATCAATATGCATCTACAGGGTAAGAAGATAAGGAAGAGTGAATATGGGCTTGTCAAGGAAAGATCTTGTCAAAACAAAATTGATTTCCTTCTTTGACAGGCTAATGGGTCTAAAGGATTAGAGGCAAGAAGCAGATGTGGTATACCTTTAATTTATTAAGGTTTTTGGCATACTCCCTGTGATGTTTTCAGAAGCAAGCTAAGAAAATTAGGTCTGCATGTAATTACTATGAAGTGGATGAATGATTGAAAAAATGAATCTTCAGGAGTAATAATCATTGATTTCCTGAGCACTTGGGAGAACATCTGTAGATGATTCCCACAAGGGACGGTCCTAGGTCCAGTTCTATTCAATATTTTCATTAGAAGGTTGCATAAGGGATGGCAAAATACAGAGAATATTTGCAGATGACACAGTTCAGAGACAAAGGATTCTGTTAGGATCAGAATTCAAAGTTATCTTGACAAACTGGAGACAGTCTGAAAACAACAAGATGAAATTTGATAAAGAGAAGTACAGAAAGACACAGACAGGAAGAAGAAAGCACGTAAACAAGTAGAAATTAGGGAATTTCTAGTGGCAGTAGTGCAGAAGAAAAATCAGAGGGTGGTGCAGGATTCAGCAAAGTGATACTGCCAGGTCAGGGGGAATTATAGAAATCCTATTCATGTGCATTAAGACGTGTGTTACATGTAAGACTTTCCAGGTAATGACTTCAGTCTGTCAGTACTGGTGAAGACAGGTAGGCTACTCAATCTCAGTTTGAAGAAAGCACTTCAGGAATGGTATCGTAATATCTATGATGCCATACCGGCCTGTGTGCCAGTTCTCATTTCTGCGATTCAGGAACAGTTTTTCTGTTCCAGAAACGAAGGTTCAGCCTGATTTGAAATTCAATATCACTTCTAATGAGTTTACTGTGTGTCAAATCCAACCACACTGACTGCTTCATTCACTGCAATAGACGAGACTGCTTTGTATAGCAGACAAGTCTTTTGAGTTTGAGTAAAAGCTGATGGAGAGATACAAATAAAAATTACTTTGATTTACATATATACATAAACACTTAAAAATAAATCCAATGACAAATGTTCCTATCTTAGAATCTGGATTTTCTTTTAAATGCAAATGTTTCCAGCTATGACAGCAATCTAGAGATAAGGGAGCTGCTAAGTAAAGGAGGGTTCTTAGTGTTATTCTGTCCTTTGTAGAAAAATATGTTGATGTTTTACTGTAAAATCATGTAATGACACAGAATGGATAAGCTCAGAGTGCTTAGGATGTAAACTAGCCCTCAGGATAGAAGCCATTAAAGAGATAAGGTCTGCAATGACTACCTCCTCCCAAAGGTGAGCCAGTAATATTTAAACACTCGGGTATACTGAGTGCATTAGAGAGGAAATAGTTTAGATGGCTGATGAATGTCAAAATGTTCAAAGATCCTGATACCATCTGGTCTAGTTTGGGCTCCTTTCATCTCTCTCATATCTTTAGTGAGCAATTCTGGCCTAAGGTACTCCCTGCCATTCTATCTGAAGCAGAAGTCGGGATTTAATCGGATATCTCCTGACTTTTGCTACTGTCTTTTTGTGTAACACAGCTTCTCTGCGCCAGTTAGGAAGGTCAGGGTGGCTTACAGGCTTGGTAACAGTACATAGGTACTGAAATGAAGGCAGCTGCTTCCCCCACAGAGAAGTTAGGAATCATCCACAGCAGCTAGCCTGGCAGGACCCCATCCTCACCAAGGAAGAACTCCTCAGTCTACTGCTCTGCAAACCCAAAGCATCTCAAAGCATCCTGGAAGGGAAGGCACAGCACAGGAGTGCCTGGGTGCTCCCAGAGCAGCTCACATCCACAGGTTATCAGTCACCTGCATCACAGGAATGCTGCTGATGGCTTTTTCATGGGTACAAGCAAACAACAGGCTTCTCCGGTGAAAGATTGTTCCTCTTGCTACAGGCAATAGCAGGAAGTTCTCATCTAATAAATTTACAAATGCCCCTTGTCATTCTGGCAGCATATGGCTACTCATAAGCTTTACTACAAGCCTTCCTGGTTGTTTTTTTCATCCAAAGTCCTTGAAAGCTTCCTGATATCTGAAGGAAAACATTCAGATGTGTTTATCAGCACTGTAGACTCCTTGTAAAATAAACTCCCATGTCACATTTAACCCCATAAACACTCCTCTTTGGAAAATCACTTCTCTCCCATAGCTAGATCAACTGCCTCGCACCTCGATAGCATCATCCTGGGACTCACAGCCCCAAGCTGCAACAGGAGCGAGGAATCAGACCCACTGCACCAGCGCCTTCAAACACCACACATTAACCTGGGATGCAGAAAGAGGGCAGAGAAACCTCTTCTATCAAAGAGCACATTTGGTGATAGAGGGAGGGACGCAGCACGGACCTGAGCAGAGAGCATGGCCATGGGAGTAACACTGATACAGGGCAAAGGCCCAGCCTGGGGCTTGTACATTGCTCATGCTTCAGAGACTCAGATTTATCTGGAGGAAGCAGAGCTCAGTTATAAATAGCACTGGATAAGGGCTGGCCCTACTTTCAGTTTGTTTTCCTCCTGCTGGGAGTTGGATGCTCTGCTTTGTACAGCGTTTCACCAGGAATCTGCTTACTTATTCCTCTCACAGCACTTCCCTCTGTATTTATTAGGCTGGTATGTTAACAGCTGAGGAGCAAGGACCCAGCCATTGGACTCTCTCCTGTTTGTCCTGTAAACGGTGGTGCTCCCATGTCAGACACAGCATGCAGCTGAATGATGGGTGCCAGAGGCCAGCAAAGCTCAGGGGTATTTAACCAATTGCAATTCACAGCTCCCGGTTTCAATTCTGACTGTGCTCATTGAGCAAGATTTCCAATTTACAGACAAAATAAGAAGTTCCCCGCTCCGTGCTCAGGGACAGCAGACACACAGCAGGCAGGCTCGCATCCAAATCCCCAAGCTGTCTGATGCTGCTAAATCGGAGACAGCATCTGTAATGTGCCTGACAGAAGGCTCCCATCATTGCAGGACCGAGCAGGCTCGCAGCAGGGACAGGGCGAGCTGGCCCCAGGACCTGCCAGGTGCTGAGCATCCCTGACCACCGAGCTCACCGCGGTGTTGGCAGCAGGAACAGGGTGGGAGCTGTGGCAGCCCCTGCTCCCCACATCCCACTACACAGCTGGGCGACTTCGCTTGCACCATCCTGCTCAGCTTGCGCTCTGCCCTTATCGCTCCCTCATCGCTACTTCATTTTCCTTGGTGAAGCACTCTGCTGTTCACAGGCTGCATCAGTGCCGGTAAGAGCCATCCGCTCTGGCTGCTTTCTCCATCTATTTTGAGGATCCAGCAATCAGCAGTCACATTTTACAGGCCAGTGCAGAAACACATTTTTTCCACAAAGATCCAACACAGCTTCCTGGTTTCTGTTAAATATTTAGTTAACTTCTGTGACTGCTCTAAAGCAGCAGAGCAGGATTCAAAGACCCAAGCAATCAAACAAATGCATTACAACTTCTCTGCCCTTTGAAAGCACAGGCTATCACATTCCAACATCTCAAGGTCTAAAGACTTACATTTCATGAGTGACTCTCAAATTTTATGAGTGAAGGTTTCTCAACAAACCAGCATCAGTACAACTAAAAGGCAAATAAAATTAGATAGCCTTTGCTTGCAGACAACCTGAAAATCCACAGTAAGAAGGTTTGGATCTCAAGTAAAAGGATTGGGAGAGAGAAGAGCAATACCTAGAGAAGAATCTATTAAGCAAGCAGCAGTGAGAGCAGAAGGCAGAAAATAAGTTGAGCATCTGTATGAAGTACAGAGGGAAAAGCAGCATCAAAGTGGAAAAAACACTTTTTCAGATAAATGCTACAAGATCTGCAAGGGAGGGTTTCAATGTTTTTGCAAGAGAAATTCTAAACTACAAGAATCCATACCCAAGGCACAGTTATGAAATAGCCAGTTACAGAAACTGATTCTCCAGAAGGTGCAGCCAGATACCATCTCAAAAAATACAATACTGAAGTTAAAAGAACAGGGATTTTGTCCATTATTGTCAAAGATACTTAGGAAGAAACATTTGGACACTTACCTTTTCTAACCTTAAAGTGGCTCAAAAAGAGTTAAAAGGTTTTCAACAAGGTACAAACACAAATCAAAAGATTTTATCCAGCATTTCTGCCACAGTAGTGCCTTGCACTTTCCACCACCTCCACCATGCTTAAACGAGCCTAAAGCTTCAGGGTAGGCTCCTGCAGCCCAACAGAGCCTTCCCCAAGAGCGGTGAAACTTGACTGTGTGGGAGACAGGGTTTCCTACAGCCAGTCTGTGACTCTGCAGTGAGCTCCCCAGCAACTAAGGATGACCAGAAAGCTGCTGTTCTTTACCCCGTTTTCTACAGCAAGCATCTGGTCCTTCCCAAGCACAGTCCTTCCAGCACACACTTCCCTCCTGGAGAGGACAAGGGAGCGAACACAGGGCAGATGTTTGAGAGCCACGATATGCCTCGCAGTGCTGCAGCAAGGAGTGCAGTGGCAGATCCTCGACTGGCCAGCACAGTTGATGCTGCAGCAGCCTGTCCCTGGACTCAGAATTCACTGTTGGCAGTAAGGTTGCAGCTAAGGACTGCCCCAGCAGGGAAGCGTCTGCCAGATTGAACTCTCTGGGCCCCAAATACCCCCTGGTTGGCCCATGGATGCTCTTACCACACCTCTGTACTTCTGTGCATGTGCTGAAAGACCGAAGTGAAGTATTGACTCTTAGGTGAGGGTACAGCATCCTGCTTTACTCCTGGGACGTAAGAGGTGAATAAGACTTTTTGCCTTGCTTGCACTGGACCAGGAATGCAAGACAGGGCTGGCAGCAGGAGAAAAGTAGGAGAAAACCTGGGGTGGAGGGGAAGGTCCTCTGTGCAGACATTGCACTGATCCACTACAAGATGTGTCTGGCTTTATTACCCTAGAGTTTCAGTGCTGAATGCTCCTTGCCTGCAGGTTTCTGCTCTATTATCCCTTTGGGCCACATTCTCCCACTTGCCAGCTCTCAAGATAAGCCATGCCATGCTGACTCTCCTCATCCGTATCTCCTGTCCAGCCATCTTGGTTTCAGGTTTCCATTGCTCTCCTCTCTTCTCCAAATGTCTCTTTCTCCTCTGAAGTTATTCCCTAACAGTATTCTTACGGAATTGAATGAGGTTCTATCACTGAACTATCCCCAGCAAACATCCATTTTGTGCTCCTTAGCAGTGAAGGCAACAGGAAGGGAGTCAAGCCTGTTCTGAGACAGCTGATCTTTATTCTGACCTTGACAGCAACCTTCTGTCTTTTCTTTTTGTTTTGTTTTCTTTGCATCAAACTCTTTGTTTGCCTGAAGCCAAAGGAACAAAATATTACATGAAGCAGTAACATCTCTGAAGCAAAGCAAGCTGCAAGAGCTGTTTGTCTGACTGCAGATGACAGATTTAGGAGAGTGGCCATCATCAGAAATGAAACAATGTGTTGGTTTGACAGTGGATTATGAGCAAAATGCTTTTTTTTTTTTTTTTCTCCTAGGTGCAGTGAATACAAACAGCTTCATAGAATCATAGAACCATAGAATGGTTTGGGTTGGAAGGGACCTTAAAGACCATCTAGCTCCAGCCCCCTGCCATGGGCGGGGACACCTCCCACCAGCCCAGGCTGCCCAAAGCCCCATCCAGCCTGGCCTTGGGCACTGCCAGGGATGGGGCAGCCACAGCTTCTCTGGGCAGCCTGGGCCAGGGCCTCGCCACCCTCACAGTGAAGAATTTTGTGGAGCTGTGCCCAGTAGCATGGAGTGGGGTGGAAAACAGCAGGTTGTGCTGACTTTAAAGGGTCTCTGAAACGGAACACACTTACTTCCATCAGCAAACCAAGACCTCACCAGGTGAGTCTGGTGTGGCTTCATGAACTGCCAAGATTCGCTGTAGAGTTATTTAAGGACTTAGCTTTCAACACAGAAGGTAGAGATGGAGAAGAGATCACACAATTGCAGGGCAAATTATTGTGAGAGAGTCTCAGGTGTATTTTATGTGGTTTACTTTTGAGATGGGACTTCCACATATTCAAATGGGAAACTAATATGCAAGCTGGCACTCCCTCTGGCAGTTTGCAGACTATTACCATGCTTCCTTGCCCTTTTGGTCTTAAGCATGAGCATCATATTTAACCTGAGTAGCATTTGGTGAAGAGTTAGCGAGCAGCAGCCAGCCCTTTCTCCTCCTGTGCATGAACAGAAGGCAGAAAATAATTCTTTCAGGATGCCATCTGAAGCTCCATGGTGTCAGCTCCCAGCCTGGCCTTGGGCACTGCCAGGGATGGGGCAGCCACAGCTTCTCTGGGCAGCCTGTGCCTCAGCACCCTCTGAGTGAAGAAGTAAATTTCTTCCTAAAATTATGATGATCAGAGATGATGGGTGTGAAGCTTTTGCTTATCGCTTAGAGCATTATTTCAATTAAGGTGGGGTTTAGCCTAACCTCACAAAGGCTTTTGCCCAGCAGAACACGGCAGGTTTAGCACAGTTTCCCAGGAGCTGACTCCTTTTGAGCAGGTGTTTGCAAAGGCAGAGGTCTGAACTCACTGACCTGTGAGATCATTTCTAATTCCATGTTCCTGTAAGACCTAAGGCTTTGGTGGCTGTATTAGGCACACTGCACTGCATGCATATATGTTTGCATGTCCATGTGCTTGCTTGTTCCTCTCTTTTCCTTCTTCAGAGTTCTGACTTTAGAATTTAATCCATTGGTAGTAAGCAGTGAGAAATGTCTAATTTAAGACGAACCAGAACTTTCCCTTATTTATACTGCAGTAGGACTTAATACATGGAAGACACTTGCCAAATGCACTAGAAGCTATTGCTATGCTCTTTAAAGATACAGGAACCAGCCAGTATCAGGCAGATGAACTCACTCTTAGGTAACAGAATTAGAAATTTTATATTATTTTGTTCTTAATAATGGGATATGTTACATTGGCTTTGTTTTATGCAAACTTACTGAGATATTAGTAAGTTAGTGAAGATGAAATGGAAAAGAAAAGAGCTGCCAGGCTGTTTTACTCGCTTTCCGTTTTGCTTCCGTTGTGAAAGGGCTGCATTGTTTGCAAAGGAAGGAGCCAGGCAGTCCAGAGAACAAATGCTCTTAATTGTTCAGGAGAGCTTTGTTACTTTTCTAATTGGTCTTCAAAGTCATGGGCTTGCAGTCTCTATGTAAGTGAGGACTGCAAGGAGAAGTCTAGACAAAGAACAGGCTTCAGACTAGTTGGGGTGCTGGCGGGGGAGAACAGAGAATCTTTGAACCAAATCTGGAAAACGAGACACCACTTTCTAGAACCATTAAATGTTGAATGAGGAATAACTATCCTGTGTCTCAACATAACAAACTGTCCCTCAAGTCTAATTTTCTCCCATCAGAAGGAGAGAAAACCCTTTCTAAACTTTTTGCTTGATGTTGACAAATATCTACAGTTCAGATCTTACCAACAGATGTGCAAGCTCTTTTCCAGAAAGCTGTGTGATCACCTTATTACTACTTCTGCTCACTCAGTTTTATGGCAAGGTAAGTAAGAAACTGTAAAGTTTACTAAAAATACCGGTACTTCACTGTGAAGGAAAAATAAGGGTAACGATTCTCAGCACTTGACCTTTGGAAGTAAAGCAAACAAATGGGAACTACAGGCTACTCATGCCTACGTCTATCCATACCCATGAGGTAGCTTCTTTCCTCTGCAGAACTATCTCCCTTGAGTGCCTAATAATTTTTTTCACCCATGTGACAGCCACATTGCTGTCAAGAGGTACATATAAACCTACTTCTAAAAGCCCCTTACAGACTGCAGAGTATCTGCTTCTGCTCTGTATGGTAAGGCCACTTTAAGCATACTCTGCCCTTCCCAATATTATCTGGGGAACGAATCACAAACGATCTGTGATTCTGGCATCTCCAGTGTGCAGTAACAACTGTGACCACCTGTAGGATGCTGCAGCAAGGTCATAAAAAGCTGCATGTACAACTTAACTATACTGACAGTTTGTTGTTGTGTTTTTTTGGTTGTTTTGTTGTTGTTGTTGTTTGTTTGTTTGTTTGTTTGTTTTACTGGAACCCTAAAGGCAATAGGAGGAGTTTGGAGTTCTCTGCCCTCTGGGATGTGCGTGTGTAATGGCAGATTTTGTGTGTGAGTGCATGACACGTTGTATGATGATAACAACCCACTCCTGGGGTACCATGTAAACCTGTAAGAAAAACTACAAATGTTTGCTAGGGGAAAAGCATTGGCCAGACAAGTAGCCAATATAAAATTCAGGTGTTCTCTGAAATGTTACATTTGCATAACCTCTCTGTTTATAGCAAGCACCAGTCCTGCTCCTGGCAAGTGCCACATTCATCTGCAGTCCCATCAGGATCCCTTGATTTCTCAGATTTTGACTGCAAGATGCAATAACAGGAGCCGCATCTGGGGGACAAACCACACGTGACGCGCCAAACTATGAGGAATATTGACTATGTGCATAGAGGTATGACTGAATTAGGCAGGAAAGCCTAAATCAGTTTACAGCAATAGTTTTGGCAGCAATACCTGTAAGTCCAAGCTAGCGAACCGAACACACATCACTGCCCCTCAGCAGGATCATACAGACCATGTTAAAATCTGTGCTGCCACAATTTTACTGCTATGAATGAGATCAGAAGCACATACCCCTTCCAGTGCTCCAATCTTAACTCAGATTACTCTGTTGACATAATTACAAAGCTAGCTGGATGTAGCAACATATTCTCCTCAGTCCTTTACAATATCATCTCCCTGGAGGCTCTCTGTGACAGATGCATGGAGGCATTTTAAGAGACATTACTTTAAGAGCATTACCTGCACATCACAATTCTTAATTCACTAGAAAACTTCAAGATCAATCACAGGGTAGGGTGTTTTGAATCTCAGTGACAGCCAATTCCACAGACAGCTCTCCCTGGGTTTGTTGTGCCCAAGATAGTTCTCTCTTAGGACTGATATGCTGTTTTACATGCTGCTCATTACTTGTTGCCCTTTGATTTTGTATTTGGAACATAAACAGCATTGCATGGTGTTATAAAAAGGACATCAGTTCCTCCTAAACCAGAAATCATTTATAATAATTAAAACTAAGGAGAAATCATTCTTTAAACAAAGTTTTGTTCACATTTAATCTCTGTTGAAGACCAAGCTTTCTTGCAATTTCTTTGCTTTCCTGCGTATTTCAAAATTAGCTTGAAATAAGTATCAATCACTAACACGTGTATTAAACCAACATCTCTGCCCATACAGCACTTTTTTCCTGCTGTACCTGAACTCAGCCCAATTAAAAGTCCAGTTAGAGGAAAAGAAGAACACCCTCACCTGCCACACTGGATCTGTGTGCTTTCCTGACTTAGCACTACTCTTGTAGCTGGGCTGGGAGGTTGCCTTCTTCAGGTTGTAGATGGCCACATTGCCGTCATAGAAGCCCACTGCCACGAGGTAGGGGTGGTCATTGTGGATGTCCAGGCACATGATGCCACTCTCACTGCTGAAGACATACTCTGGGAAAGAGGGGTTCTTCATGGTGTAGAGCAGGAGCATGCCATGGCTCTGCTTCATGAAGTCATCTAAACAAGAAAGAGTTTTTGCTGTTAAATCAGTTTCTAAGATACTTTGCTATTGCAATATATGGTCTGAGAGCATTCACCTATGCCTAAAATCAACCTGAATGCAAGGCTATGTGGGAAAGACATTAGTCACAGGACTAAATGGTCGTGTTGGGGTGCCTGCATCTAACATCCTTTTCTTCACTGATATGTAAGGTATGTGGGGACAACATGCTTATGCAGAAAAACTACTGTTTTAGCAGTTTATTTCCAGGAGGAGACTTAAGAGCCTTGGAGAAAACGTGTATCTGAACCTCCTGGACACTTCTTTCTCTATGTTTGAATTTCCTTAATATTGCACACATTGGCAATATTTGATATTAAAGCCTCCCCTCTTTCTTCAATGAAAAGCATTTCACTGAAGTATCTGTAAAGCGTCATTTCCACTGCCATTACACATAACTGTACAATGCACAAGTCATTGCAGTTTTATTTTTAGCTTATGTCTAACATCTCATCTTTGTTTGGCATAGAAGCTCTCTCTTGCTAAAACCTCCCCCCCCCCTTTTTTTTTCTGCTTACTTTCACCTCTTGGTGCTGCCTGAAATTAGCTCTCCCTATTCTCAATAGGACTATTTCTTTTTTCTTATTTTTTTTTCTTATGTTCTGACTGTCCTTTGCAATTCTCAAGTTTTTTGCTTGTCTAAAAAACAATTTCCAAATTCATTTAAAGGGGAAGAAAAGCTGTTGATGTAGATAAGCTCTCCAGAAGCAAAGGAGGAGTTTTCCTAATCTATCAACACAGTGCTCACTCTGAGGGCATCCTAGCTATCTCTCCAAACACTTTTTTTCCTGTCAAATGCCGTCTGGTACATAGTATATGGGAAACAGATTTATGGTTTTCTGTGATTTAAGTACCCACTATGCATCTAGTTTCCAGAACAGTCATTTCCTTTTAAAAGTGCTTCTTGCCTTGCCTAACATTTTGACCAACCTGCAGGATAAGGACTTGGTAAATGAGTACCCCCGTGATAACACTAACTTCAGAGGACTTTCCTTGGCAGCAGGCTGATCCCAAATCAGTACACAGGTATAGATGTTACTTGCCTCAAATTTATCAGGGCCACATAGAACATCCAAAGAATTAGTAAAGCAACCCGCACATCAATAAAACAACTACTGCTGCTTTGTATTTGGAAGGTGGAAATATTCTAGCTTTCCAAGTAAGCAGCACTCCTTTTCACAGGTCCTTCTGTACACTGGGGTGAAACAGGGAAAAGAAATATTTTGCAGAAAGGTGAGATTTCAATACTGGCATCACTTTAAATATATTAGAACCCAAATAGGATTATTAACACATTTTTTGGAAGGGAGGGAAGCTTATTCTTAGAATTCTAGTTGAGAGGAATTGAACATGTTTTCTCCATCAGAGGTTTGCCCTGTCCTTAGAATTCACAGAACTGTCTTTGTTCTAAACCAGCTAATATCATTGAACTGGTATTAGGCTGCGGTCTGGTCCTGACAAGGATGAATACCTCCCCTCCTCAGCAGCAAAAACACTTGGGAAGGCTGCGGAAATGACCTTCCAGGAATGACTCACATCAGAATGGACTAGAAAGTCAAATTGTTATATCTAACATCTATCTATATATCTAACATATCTATCTATATAACCTTTGAACCCGAGCTGATTCACACGCTTATTTCTCCTGCAGTGTGCTGAACAGCCAGCCAGGCATGTTTACAGAAAGTCTGTGGTACACATTTGTTTTCTCTCTGTTGGCACTGAACTGAGGGGCTTCAGATGGCTGTCCCCCATGCTCCCTGCACAGACAGCAGAGAGACACACCTTCAGAGAGTGATTCAGCCCACCAAAGATCTGAATTGATTTCTGGAGGTGTTTCTTTGCTGGTCTGGCAGTATCACAGGCCAGCTACATTCTTCAAGTAAAGGAGCAGGAAAAATAGCTCAGCAGCATCAGCAAGCCTCCATGGAGGTTAGCTTGAACAGAAAAGCAAGGTCCTACAAAGAAGCCCTAATGGAGTGAAACGTGGGATTTAGTTTGCAGGTTAAGACACCCAAAAGCATGTCTAGCTGTGGCTGTCTGTTTGGGCACTCAGAGGCTAAGCTCCCATTATGATCCGTAGAGATAAATCAATCTACTTCCCCCTAAGTTCAAAAAACCCACCTTAGAGAAGATTCCTGTATTTGCTCTGCTGATTTATTCTCTGGGCTCCATTAACTGTAATAGCCAAGCCTCCGCTGACTGTTAAACTCATCTTAATCCCAGAGTTGAATCCCACCCATTGCCTCCTGTATGTTATGAAATACAGTGGATGTGGGTTAAAACTCACAGTGTGTGAATACTCCACATAAGTCTGCATAATATGATTGCTAATGTACAGCTTATGTCTGATGAAAGGCAAAGTCAAGAGAATAATCCACAATTAACACTGAAGCATGGCACATAAATCCCAGTAAAACAATAACCTTCTGAGAGAGTAGGCATATAAATCTATTTCAATTAAGGGTGAAATCTCACCCAGAGTCCTAAGCCGTAACATACCTACGTGTTCTTTGACAAACGAAAAAAATAGCCGTATTTCATTAGTGATATTCAATGTTCCAGAATGGCAGGGAACAACACATAACCCAAAGCAGCACGTCTGTGATACAGCTTTAAAGCACAGGCTTTTCACCAAAAAGGCCTGTGTTTTTCAGCAAAACCTAGCAGAGCACTGCAGTGTGCCCCAAATCTTGCGTAGTCTGTCTCTGAGGACACAGGTAGCTCACTGAAACAACGGTAGAAGAACACAGAGCACACGGCAAAGCCAAGGGCGCAGACCCAAGAGCTGGCAGCGGCTGCACCACTGCTGGAGCTGAAAGCAGCAACATCAGAGCTGAGGCAGCTGCGCTGCGCTGCACGGATGCACCAGGATGCACTGGAAGAGCTGAGAGCATCTGCCCCATGCAGACCCACAAAGCACAAATTGAAATGTGGCTCTTTTTCTGAGATACAAGGGCTGGAGACACTAGAGACACTAGACAGTTATTCTGACAAGCATGCCAGCAGGAGATGTCCTTCTCTAGTGCAGGAAGATGCAAGGCAGTACAGCAAAAAGAGGAGTAAGCAGACTCTCGCTCTAATGAGGAAGAGCTGTATGTGATGAGGACCCTCAGTGTTCATCTGAGCAGAGGTTACATTGCAGACCCTGACACGTAACAAGTGTATATGGGAAGAGAAGCTTTGCTAATGTAAGATGCAATAGCATTATTACTGGTCTCAGCCTGGAGAACTGAGCCTGTAAGTATCACATGCAATCAGACATAGGTTTCAAACCAACTATCACTGCTGTTTAAAATATTTGTCTGTATTTCCGTACAGAGCTGGGCAGATTCAACCTAAACCCTTTTCAAAAAAAAATTTAGTGGGAGCACAGTACCTTGGAATATCATTGCGGTATCACCAAATACCTCATGCAAAACAAAAACAAAAACTTGAAAAGCATCTAAATCTTTCACTTTGACATTTACTTAGTGCTTGTTTTAACAGATTTTTCATTTATATTTTTCTTAGATGAATTTAAAAGCATTTAAATAAATATTCGACACCAGATCAAAATATTTTGTTTGTTGTATGGAAATTTTTTATTTGCTTCATCTTTCGTGTTTGCTTCACAAAAAATCCATAAGGCATGCATGTTTTTCCTCCATTTCTTACAGAATGCTTGGTGGCCAAACCTGGAAGCTCAACCCAACAGTATCCTCAAGTTAGAGGCCAGTGTTAGTTACAATGCTCAGGGTAAATCCTATATACGCATAGTAAATCTCAGAGTGGGAATTCTCAATGGTAACAAGTCAACATAGAGATTTTTACCACTCAAGAAGCTAGTGCTATAGATTTCTATGTCATAAACTGGCAAATTGTGCTCTCTCTGGAGGATTTAGAAGCCCAAACGCTACAGCCTCACATCTTAGATCCTACGATACATGTCTGTTTTAAATCAAGACCACTAGCTGTCTCACTGATATGGCTTGGACCGAGAAATCACCATCCTAAAAGGAAACACCACCGCTAAAATCCATCCTTTCTCCTCCAAGAGCCCATCTAAAAAAGGAAGCAAGATGGAGGAGCATGGCTGTGAACAGCTGCTTGGTTCTGAGCATCACAGCTGCACAAGCACATCTACATTCCTTTCCTAGATATGCCCACACTTTGACGAGCTTGCACGCTGGGGCTCTCTCCTTTAGGCTTGGATTTCTGAGCAGCAAAGGGAAGGGGCTGGCTGTGCATTACACCCGGTTACGTGATCTCTTCCAGGGAGAAGAGATCGGTTTCAACAACAAAAGTTTGGGTACCCAAAGAAGTGGCTCAGCTGTTTACTCACCTTTCAAATATTTAAAGGGTAGAGGACAAAAAAGGTTATCTACAGGCCAGCAAATGTCCCCAAGCAAACTATAATTAATACCCAGTTGTATAAAACCCTGTGCGCAGCCTAAGCATATGCCTGTGCTACAGCCTGCGCGGCACAGTTGACAGAGCAAGACACAAATTAATGAATTCTCAATACATTTTTTTTTCTCTCAGTGAGCAAAACCTGTGCAGCGTGGCACTGAGCACAGGCTCATCTACCCCGCTGTAGAACATGCTGGGTGAGCGTGTGCTGCTTCAGCAAGACTCTCTCCTCGCTTACTGAAATAGCTCTGCCAACTCCACACTTCCCTGCGGTCGCAGAATGGGCACGCTGTAAGAAAGGAAATGGCTGGCACTTCAAGCTTCGCTGTATGCCAAAAGTTGAGAAAAATCAAAAAAGAACAAATCTTTCCAAGGAGCTCAGAGAGTTTGGACATGTGTTGAATGTGTTTTCAAAGGCTTGTGAGGACTAACAATAATAACTGGAAGTTTTATAGCACTTCGGAGTGCTTTGAGCATGCATCTGCAGCACTACTTCTTACAGCCAAGGGAAAGAGAAAGGCAAGAGACTGTCCAAGACATTACAGCAAGCTGGAAGAACAGGGAGCAGAACCAGGACTTCACGGGGCTCTGCTCAAGGTGGCCCCATCCCAGGATCCCTAAGAGATTTAAAGTGGAATCACTGGTGCCCATTTTGTTTCTATTCCTTAGAGAGTCCACAAGTACTCAGGTATATTGCTGTGTTGATACAAATGCTGATCACTGCGGATCTGGCTGGGAACCACGCTGTGAGCAGGGAAAAGACTAACACCAAACCACCTAAACAGTCCTTTCCCAGAAAAGAAAATGTTTTCAGAATTCATTACTTTGTAGCTCAGGGCCAGAAAGCTTGGCCTTCTCTATTTCACAGCTCACAAATGTTACAGGTATATCCTGCTCTGAACCCTGTAGCTTGGTTTTGGCTGGTACGTGCATTCTTCACTTGAATATCTCAAGAGACAGAGAGGCCATTGTTTCATTTCGTAGTTTGTTTGAATGCTTGATCACTCTGAGTGATTAAAAAGTCACACCTAACTCCTTATTGGCCTTGTCTGGCTTCCCACTATTAATTCTTACTCTGCTTATCTCCATTGGACGAAAGACTTCTTTCATATCTGGCACTTTCTCTTCCTTAAGATACTTGAAAACTGAATGCTAGTCACCTTTCAGCATGTTTTTGATAACCTTCATAGCCTGAACTCAAAAATCCTATTTATTTTCACCAGGCTGGCACAGAGCTCAGCAAAAGGCTGGGAACCATCACAAGCTTTGCCACACCAGTCAAAGGCACTGCCTTCACAGCTGCAAAGCCACTTCTCAACAGATGTGGAGAAATGTAGAATATTAAGAGATTTTCCACAGATACGTGGAGGACATAACATAGCTAGGACTTGTGCTGCCTAGGCAAAATTCACTTGCAGCCAGGATTTTAACTGGATATTGTTCTCTCTCCACCTTTAAGGTATCTTCTGCAACACTTGAATCAGCTTGGGGGTCTTTACTATATACTTTACTATATACTTTACTATATAGAAATACCTATAGGTATTTCTGCATCCTCTGAAATACGCTGTCTCCAGAATCAAACTTAATATTCCAGTATCAGTCTCGCTAATACTTAAACCATCTCTCTGCTGCCACCCAGAAGTCCCTGTTTGCACTCCAAGATCATGTTCACCCTCCCTGCCAAAATATCACACTGTGAACTCAAATTTATTGCTTGTCCACAAAAGCCTACTTTATTTTTTTTATTTTTTTTAGAGTTGTTGCCTTCCAAGACACAGCACTCCTCCTTGTTTAGAGAGATATAATGTTGTATTTGGCTGCATTAAAATGCATTTGGTTTTTATAATTCCAATTTACAACAAGATTAATCACTCTGTACAACAGCCTGGTTCACAGTGTGATTTACAACTCCACCTGCCTTTCATCAGTCACACATTTCATCTGTTGTGAGTTTATATTTCCATCCAGAGGACCAACAAAAATAATGCCTAGCTGCAGGGCCACCACTGATCTCAACAGCACCCCCTCTGAGACAGTGTCTCAGCTGATAACTCCACCGGCATTTATTTCCTGACATCTGTCAGTGGAAGTTGAATCCCGCTGCTGAGACCTCTTGTGCTGGGCTGAGCATTTCGCAGCCCCAGGGATGAGCATACGCCCTCCGGTCAGCAGCAAGCTCTGCAAGCTCAGAGCAATCCTATCAGTCCAGTGTTGGCAAATCACAGATCATTGTGGTTTATTCAGATGTCTGAATGTCACATTTATCATTCTGCCTGACACCTTTCCCCAGCCACTGGACAAATTCCTGGTACTCTTGATTGAGTTAACGTTAAACAGCTGTGGCTCTTCTTAGGCACCACAGAACTTGCAGTTTGGGTAGAAGTGAGAAAAAACAGGATTTTGACGTCTTTTGGACATTTTGGAAAAGACAAAATTGACAGGTGATGAGGCAGGCTGTAATTTATACACAACCTGAGGCCGTGCCACAGTCCTAATAACTGCTGCAGGCTCCACACATGTCAGAGGCAAGACACACACTTCAGAAGCACAGACCGATAGATAAAAACAGCCTGTATGGAAATGAGCTGTCACAAATGTTTGCATCTTATCCTAAAATACCGTCTGGCAAAGTAATACGAAAGATGCTGCAGTCAACTGGGACAACAAAAACTAAAGATATAGGAAACACCTGGAGAAACGCACTGTTTGTCACTGCTTGCTATAGCAGAGGCTCAGAGACAAACAAGAACAGGGGAGAACAGGATGAAAAGACTCAGCGCCTTCCCAAAAATAGCAGGAGTGTTTGACTTGCAGCTTGGCTCTCCCCTGCTTCACATGAAAGAGAGCAGGTGAGTGTTAGAAAGAAAAGGAATATGCAACTGGGCTGAGTTTGCAATGCTCCAAGTAATACCAGACTTTTCTCGTTCTGATCAGACAGGACTTTGCATTATAGGTTTTGCATTATAGGTTTTGCAACTTTGCATTATAGGCTTAGCAGGCACTAAAATTACTTTTAAAAATTGCTTCTTTAAATAAGATACTCATAAAGGTTTGGTTTTGCAATGCAAATAGTAATAGTGCAACTGCTCTGATGTTATGAATGTTAACTTATACTCTGAAGAAATTCAAAAAAAAAAAAAAGGGCGAGAGAGTCCATACGATGAAGGCACAAGACTGGCAACTGGGAGATTTGTATTCCAGCCCCTGCTGTGCCAAACAGCTAACGTGGTCTTAGTCCCTTCTTCTCCATGCTTCTCACAGCACTCCTGAGGATGCACATCACAGAGGGAGGAAAAGACTGAATGATGGGGGCTATAAAAGTTCCAAACATCAACACCGTTCAAAGCAATACTCCTGTTGCTTTCAGGAATACATTCGTGTTCTGACCCTCCGACTGACAGCCTAACAATCTCAGATAATGCATAAGCTCCTCAGAAGCCAGGGACTGAAGGACACTTTCCAGCTCCAACACTCATCTCCACAGAGCACTCCAGAGCTGGGAAGCCAGCCTAATCCTACCAGCACACATTTGGCAGCAGCTGTCTCAACCAGCTGAACTCTTGCTCCTGCCTTTCTTGTTTTGGTCAGCTTAAGCTGCAATCTTGATAGCGGTTTACTATTTAATACCTGAGGCTCTCTTTCCTCTATCCCTGTTCTAAAATAATGGTATATTTAATAGCATTTGCAACTAACTAAATATTGAAGAGTGCCATCAAGTGGCCAAGTGCTTGTTAGCAGCAGGGGGCTTCCAGGAGACACGCACCATTCAGAAATCCCCAGGATCACGCCACTAACAGACCTCTATAAACGAGCCACCTTTGGATAACCACACCAGCCTGCTGTTACTGCAAACAAGCCAGGCTGCCAGCATCTCAGCATTCCTGACCTGATGAGCAATGAGGGGGATGCACGCTCTGCAGGAGATGCTTATGTATTCTATAATTAAAGGACAGACACATTAGAGTTTTATGATGGCGCTGCAGCCTCTTGAAAGCAGACAGATGCCTGATGAGACGGATGCGCACAGGCTAGACCGTAGAGGAGGCAATTAGGAATGACATTGCAGCTCAGAGAACTTTTCTGAAGACATTTGGCAGAAGACCCAGATTTGATGGAGGAGCACAGAAGAAGCAGCGTTACACAGGCCAACCTGCAGGCAATTTTGCACAGGCACATACTTCAAACAAGAATGAATATGAGAGCAGCCATTATGACACATGCCCCATCCCATTTTCAGCAGTGGTTTACATCAAACACTTATGAAAGTGTATAAAAACAGGGCATTAAAAAAGTGATGTATTTTTCCAGCACACTGTCTAGGCCCCTATTAATTTGTGGTTAAGCATCTCCCAGATCCCTAGAGGTCCTCTTCCCCCTTCCCTGTGCAGAAGCCAGCTATCGATGATTAAATCTGGACAGTGTCTTTCAGCATTCCTCTTTGCACATGGCTGGAATATAGACCAGCTACTCTCACAGTAACTTCCTTTTCTTTTTCTCTTATTTTTTTTTGGCCTGCTTTTATTTTTAGTGCATGAAATACTTTGCATCTGAAACAGATCCATGAAGCATATGATTGGCGATTAGTGTAAGTGGTTTTTAAGAGCTACTAAAAGTAATTTCAGAGCAAAACTATTAGTTTTCTAGAAAACTGAATTAAAACAAAAGTAAATTCTGTATTTGTTGGTCTCAAATAAAGTCAGTTTGCTGCTCATACAGCAACAAAGCAACAGCTTTCAATCCTTTGATCAGATAACAGAGGCAGAAGAAAAAAAAAGAAGGTTATGGCAAGAAGAGAGAGGATCCTTCCAAGTGAAATTTCTGAACAGCAATTAGCTGTTATGAGAGAATGGGACAGGTACAAAAGGCTCACACAAGCATCAAATAACTGTGCAAACCATGGGCCAAATTTTGGCTCACACTTAGATATGATGGGAATAAGATGGAAAACAAACAAACAAAAACACAACAAACAAACACAGAATCACTGAAGATCTGAGATTGGAGGACACCTCTGGAGATATCTAGTCCAACCACCAGCTCATCTAGAGGATGTTGCCCAGGAATGTGTCAAGTCAGGTTTTTTTTCGTTTATCTCCAAGGAGGTATCTCCACAGCCTCCCTAGGTGAACTGTTTCATTGTTCTACCATTCCCACAGTGCAGAAGTTTTGTCTTATGTTTAAATGGACTTCTCGCTATCTCAGCATCCATTATTTTTGTCCTCTCCTTTGATACCACTATCAAGAGTCTGGCTCCACATTTCTTTTTTCCCTCCCATGAGGTACCTATACACCTAAGAAGAAACTTCCGCCTTTCTCTGTAACAGCCAGTTTTCTGGGCTTCCACTCTGGGAAGCCAACCATACTACACAAGCTAAACCGAACTACAAGTCTGGTCAAGACCACAGATTTGCTGTGGGAATTAAAGGGGGGTTTCGGGCCCCATTACCTCCTGTCCCCACCAGCTAGGCTGCTGCTGGGCAACCTGGCTTCCCTCCAGCATCCCTGAAGCTAAGGGTGAAGCCTGGGACTGCAGAGCATTTAGGAATTATGCTTTGCTCCAAAGAACCACCCTCCCATGCCGTGTAAGCCAAGGAAGGGAAAAGAGTGCACCTGGGCTCCTGCACATTAAGGAGCTGCATCTAGCCCTGGGCAAGGCAAAGACAACCTGCTGGAAACTGAACACTACAAAACACTCAGACACTTTTCGGATCAAATACCATACTACGATGTGAAAATCAGATCCTGGTATTTTGCTGGGGTGATCCTATCCTTCTAAACAGTCGTACATCATCAAGGCTACCCAAGAAGGCTTAGTTAAATGTCTCCAAACTCCAAAAGCTTTGGCTTCTAGAATCTGACATCCACAGTTTCAGCATCTTGAGAATCTACTGTGCTGGCTTCTCCTTTAAGTACTCACCAAACAAATAAGACAGCTGATACAACTGTCCCTCTATGAAGATCTCTTGTGCAGTGCTGGAAAACATTTCATCGGCCACCATTTCATGAGAGGAACTGGCAAATGCCAACAAATCCCACTTGGAATAGGATCTCTAGTTTGCTCTCTTATACCCAGAGGAATCTGATGAGAATAACTCAGGGCTGAATAGTTCACAGAGCAACACCTGCTACCTTTCTTTTATGGCAGATGAGACTCTTTCCAACAGCATTCAATTCCTGAAGTTTAGCAGTGATCTAAATCCACTGTGATACTGTTGAAAAATTCAGGATGCCCTACACACAGAGTAAATCTCAAATTCCCCACAAAGAAAATTCACGTTCTGCCTATCTTACAGCCAGGAAAACAGAAGTGGAGAGTAGCTGCTGAAGGCACAACCCAAACCCAGTTACATGATTCACAGCTTAGAATCTTCACTGATACGGAGATTTAAGCATCCCTGAATAATTCTCTTCTACCTTCTGTAGTTGATTTCATGCCGCAATACTCTAAAATTCACTTTTGTCATCTCTCATCTGTATTACAGCAAACTGATATCCCTGAGAACAAAACAAGTAGCACTCAAGGGAAAAAAAAAATACAGAGATAACAGTACTGTTCTGCTGTTCAATGTGTCTAAAAACTCAGAATTCGGTCTGTACTTATTCTTCAATGACCAGTTATTTTAAAGTATTCCTAATAGAATCATAACCTAAAGCAGCCTGTGATACGAGTCAGTGGAGGCTAAAATCCAGATATTCGTGGTTATATTCTGACAGTTTAGCATCCTGCCAAACACTACCAAGCATGAAGTGAAGAACAGAACGCTGTGACTGAAATCCCTAAGTCCTGATCAGCAGGGAGAAATGTTATACTGAACAACATATTTTTGTTGTGCAGTGGCAAAAGCCAAAGGTAAGCTATGAAGAGTTTTGATGTCTCCTGAGTTTCAACTCTAATGAAAATATTACATTAGATAGATTTTCTTCCGGTTTTTACTGATCCCGTCTGTTGAAAAATGATCCTTACTCATCTCCAGAACAAAAGAAGAGAAAAGTCTTTGAAGAAAAAGCCTTTAATGGGGCCTTATACAATTTCTTTGTACCATTCTGACCTAGGAATAATGACAAGCTCTTTAACCTCAGGAGCTTACAAACTATGTATTGCTTATGTAACTTATGTATTGCTAGAATTAATAATGGAATGAACCCAACACAGATTTGTAAATTCTAAGGCCAGAGGAGATCATTGTGATGAATAAATTATATATTTGTTCCTATGCTTAATTACTTCCTCCAGTAAAAAGCCAATTTATTTCCAGCTCCCTGAGATCCCTGAATTCTACCTTCAGGTGGTAGATTCCATCCTAGATGAAGAAGTAAGATGAAAGAGTTCTGTTCTGTAAGATATCTCCTTCCTTTCCCTTCAAGTACCTAATGGACAGTAAGCAAATCACTACTTAAACTTATCTTTAATAAGATGAGCTGTTTAAGTGTTTCACTGTAAGGCAGAGTTTCCAGACATAAGTCATACTGGGGCTTCTCTCTGAACTTTTCTCAATTTTAACATTCATTGTGAAGGCTGATCTGTTGCTAGCTAGATAAACAACACTCCAGTAAAGGTCTGACCAGTATCACACGCGGCAGTGGCACCTCCTCCCTCCTGCTGGTCTCTGGTTAGTGAAAGCATTCAGCACCTGGTGTCAGACCCCTATGGTGAACTTCTGCAGCTGCCTAGTGGCCTTTTAGATCAAACTGGAAGTTTTCTTTTTCAGAGTGTACATCAAGGTAGAAGAATATTTTCAAGTCTGTTTTCATGACAGACACAAAACAATCTAATCATGGGCTGCTGTTATAAATGCTGATCTCTCTTTTCCTCTGCCATTTCTTCTTATCTGCTCTTTGTTCTAACTCTGTGACCCTGAGCTTGCTGATCTGCTTGAAAAGCAATCATTTTAAACAGCATTGCCATCTCAGGGCACTGATGGTGATATTGTGACATCCAATCTAGGTAATGAGCAGTTCTTAAACTAAATCTAAAGAGAACTAGGTCTTCAAAGCTGCCTTGTGATCCAGCTCACAAACTGGATATTAGCCAGTGAAGACAGATAGCTGTCTTAGTGAGTATCCTGCTCTTTGCAGGAGCAGAAGATGGCTGGGTCAAGATAAGAGCTCTCTTCAAAATAGAAACACGATGTGAGAGCGCTGGTCTGGAGAAGCAGCACTTGAGGTTGAATAACATCTCTGAAAAAAGTCTCTGGAGTCACTGCCCCTTAGGGGGAATTGCTGGAATAGAGCCTCTTGTTTCGAGGAATGCCCAGTGGGATCTGAGATGAATGCAGCTCTGGATACGCGTTGTCTTCTACAGGTACCCTGGCCCACAGGCTTTGCTTTTTCATCAGTAGGAATGTAAGCAGGATTGCCCAGCCTCATCTGGGAAGACACAGACTATCAAGGCAGAAAGGAACTGAGATATCACAGCAATGGAGACCATTTAAGTGTCTAAAACAGAGATCCTGCCCCCTCTACAATCCCAGGTCACCATGGAGAAACCCCCAGATCCATCAGCTCTGAAGATGTTAGTCCAAACAAACATGGATAACTACAGCACCAGGCTGGAAGGCAAGGGCTACTAGAAATTAGCTCTGCTAGGGGAAGTGCAGAGTAGCTTATCCAGCCCTCAGCTATTCCTATCTTAACCCTTCTTGAAAGCCCTGTTTTGCCTGGAGGAGAGTCAGATCTTGTTTGTTTTTTATGTTTCGTAATGGCTAGATGCCTCAGCTGGAGCATAAAGTGCTTCAATTGAACAGTAGAAAGCTGACCTCTGGTGTTGGGAGCAGGGGTGCAGAGAGAAGACAGCAAGGAAGCCACACTCCCGTGCTCCTGAGCACTGCTTCACAGCCTGTGTAATTCTCCGTTAAGATTCACTCACTAACATCCCTTCAGAAAAACGAATAAAACCAGCTGATTAACGAAAGCAACATGTAGCAACAGGCTACAGTGCTTGGCAGGAATATTGCTGTTTTCATTTCTGCGCTTTCATATCAATTCTTCCTCCACAAAGCATCTAATCAGCCGATGCTGTGCAGCATAAAATTAACGGGTTCGTTCAGAAAGCCGCCTCATGATGCCAGACAGCATGGTGGGATTGTTTGTAAATATTTGATTAGAAAAAGCAATCAAAATTGGCATGAAAACATGCACAAATTAATGCTGTTCCACTATCCGATCAGGATATTTATAATACAGAGGAGGAGGTGATGCCAGACAACATTAACATATGTGGTATTACACCAAATCCCTTCTCCAGTGACTCTGCCCTTACAAAGCCAGAATTTCTACAAATGCAGCCTGTAAGCAGCTGATAGACAGGAGCTAACATATTTTCCAGGGGATATATTGGGTGTTAAGTTCTGCTCCATCATTACACAACACACAAAAGGGAGAGCACAGGAGCATCTCAAACCCTTTGTGTGCACCCTCAGCCTTCTCTCTGCCAACTGAAAAAGGGGACAGGGCTCTGGATAGCAATGCTCCCTGCTTCCTCAGCACTGTGTCTTTTGAAAATTTTCCAGGCAGGAGCAAAAGACAACACTGGTCATTAACTGAGGATGTTCTCTTTGGATGCTTTCCTGCAGCAGAACCCTATTTTGGGAAGGCGTTACCTTGCAGGAGTAGAAAAGAAAAAGAAAAGGAGTAGGGCATAGTCTGTGATGAACTTAAAAACTCTCTGCATATACACCTATACAATGAATTAAAAGGTTCCTGCTGCTGTAAGGAGACTCTCCTCCAGAAGGATGTGTCCTTGCCCTAACACCTGACTAAAGTGAGAAATCCTTTATCTAGTTTCTAGTCCAAGCTCTGGTCTTTGACTTCTGAAGTTCAGATTTGGAAATAAAACAAGCCCTGTGGCAAGGGCTGTCAGGTGTCCTCCTGCAGGTTTTTTCTCCAGCAAGTGAATCCAGAAATGCTGGGACAGGATGCTTATGAGCAGACAGAATCCCCATCTTTTTAAGCATTACGTTACCCGTCTCAGAAGTGCCACACACCTGTCAGAAGCCATTAGGCAGAATTAAGCCTGTCCTGATACTGAGTAACTGATTTCTGGAGGCCCATTCCAGCCTGACTGTATATCATTCTTTAATTTCACACTTTGACTTTTGTATGAAACCAACACTGCATTAGCCAAGAATTAAAATCAGACCAATGTGCTAATTTACAGATCCTTCCAATAAATGAAGAAATATCTTATGTTGTAATGCAGAAGGCAGACATAGTCAAATACCTTCCCAATGAAAACAGGGGGTTGCATCTGATCTTGTTTATATAAACAGAAATTAAATATAATTCCATAGCCAGAGACTCTGGTAAGCCAAATCATGGAATCAGAATACAGCCTAGCAGTATTTTAGATACCCCATGAATACCCTCTCCTACCCAACACAGCAGAGCACATAAATACATGTGCTAAGTAAAAGAAAAAACACATGATTAATAGTTCAAATGGCATCCAGTGAGGCTTGGAGAAAGCTGAGGGTTCAAGAAACAGTGGAATTCAAATTGGGAAGACAACATCTTGTTAAAATGTTGAGTCAGCTGGTGGTCAATATAGAACATGGTCCCAAACGACTATCATTTGTAAATTGATCATGTTTTCTTTTCTGTGGCACCCACTTTGAGAGTCCAGTTGAAGTCATTTATACACTGCAGTAGAACTCAAGAAACAGTATTACAGTCTTAGTATTCAGGCTGGGACTACATACTGTCAGCTGTAACACCATATGCAAGAAATGATAAGAATTTGTTTCAAAGAAGAAAAGGAAATTGCAATTTTCAGAGCATGCTGTGAAGTCTGGAAGGCTTACAGGCTGTCAGAGATCTTGCAGTACAACAGGCATGTAGGAAGAAGCTAAGCTCTGATGCCTTTAAAGTATGGAAGATCCCAATGGGGCTTGGGGTTTGGCTGGAAACCTCAAAAACCTTTTGGCAAATCTGAAAATATAGCTCAAACTTTCCTTTGCAAAACTTAATTCATTCTTCTTGGAGGGAATCCAAATTCAGAAAATTTCATTAAAAAATCACAAATAGTTCAGCCACAACAAAAATCTAATTGCTACAGATAAACTGAAATGCTGTAAAGGAAGCAAATTAACAGCAAGGAATATCAAATTAGCAAAGCTGGATCAGACCCATCACTTACCAGTGGTTTCCTAATTGTATTCCAAAGATCGGAGTGGAGCTGCAAGCTGGTCTCACAAAACGTAAAATGGCAAAAGTTGTAATTCATCAGACCTGTACAGCCATGAACCCACTGTGATTCTTCTCAGGTCACAGAAGTCCATATATTTGGGAACCATTGCCTCTGTGTTCGTGAGGAACACTGCTTAAAGAGCTGTGCAAGACATCTTATAGACAGGAGCCACAACAGGGCTGCCAATTCCTGCAATATCGTGAGTGCTGCAATAGCAGGAGGTTTTCTTCCAAGCCTCAGCTTCGTTATTTAAACACAAGTTCTGCTTCTGCTTTGTTTCAGAACAAAACACTTCTAGCCCTCACGGCAATAAAAGGTTTTAAAACACCAAACACATTCTGCTCTGAAAGCGCAGAAGGCAAATAAAAAGAAATCAACTCTTATCATTTGTAATAATCTCATGATTTTGAGAGCCTGCCTTGTGATCTCTGAATAATCAGACTTGGCAATACCGTACCAACCCTCAGGGAAAATTTTCCTGACTGCCAAAGAAATATTCCTTATTCCCTGAAACGTGAACTCCCAATGCTTATTAGTATTGCCTTTTCCACTTCCAGTTCTTCCTGTTTTCGCACTTTCATATGTCAAATAGCTTCTTGCTGAAGACATCATAAATCCTTACACTGCATCCAAAATAGTTCAAAATACTTTATTTTTATCAAATCCAAAGACATATTTATTCCATCACTCCCTATTTCCTTAAATTGTGGCCCAGGGACCAGAATTTAGCTTATTTTGCTTTAAGGGGAGCTATTAAAAGAAACAACTATTAGTTATTATACTTGTCAAGTTACTACATAAAAATAGATTTTTTTTTCCCTATAGTGGTTTCTAACAACATTATTTACATATATGGTCTTGCCTTTAAGGGTCATTGTGGCGTGCAGTGCAGCAAGGGGCAGCTAAAGCCACAGACAGAAGTTACACAGAGGATTTTTTGCTTTCTTTATGCTGCTTTTGTGTTGCTAGTTTTCTGCACTACAATGTCACCCCAGGGTTTACATGCATGCTGCTCATGCCGATTCATACAGCGGTGCTGTATAACTTACATTCCCTGCATAGATTCTTCTACAGTGCCCACAATTTTGGTATGAGAGCAACTAAGTTCAAGAAACAAAGCAACTAAAGTGGAAGTTCAGTTAATAACTAGTCCATTTGGCCAGCACAGTCCCAACAGTTACACCACTGCTAATAATGCCTGTACAGAAGGTCTGATCACAAACTCTGCAGACCTCACAGCTTGAGATTTATCTTTTCTCCATCAGGATTACAAAGAAGATAGACAATTTCATCACAACACATGGATATGAAATTATTGTCACAATATAAAATAATATAACACAAACAAACTGATTGAAGCAGCATATTCAAGGGTACTTAAGCATTACCGCTGAAACACATCAAAATTTATTTCAAGCTGGTACATCCACCGCATCTCAGCCACACACTGATGTGCTCATTAAGAATTCCTGCAGCACCTTCCACATTACAGGACTGAAACAAGGATGTTTTTTTGTAGCATAAAAAAGAAAAGAAACCCATGCAGAAAAAAAACCTCTTTTGCCCTCAGGGAAACGCTTGCTGAACGGCAGACTACACACAAGGATCCACCATTAAAGTGACTCCTTAGCTTGAAAAACTTCAAATGCAGTTGAAAAATGCATACCACCTGATCATACCCAAGCCTGCAACAGTTAGCATTAAGAAAAAAAAAAAAAGAAAAAAACTGTAACAGAATTCAGTACAAACGATTTGTATGACCATGGAATTTTTCAACACCAACACTTAACTTCAGAGGCTGCATTCCAATAGTCATGAAAAATCTTTTCACAATTGCTCTATCTTCCTATTAATAATTTTGAAACTTTTGAGCTTTAATAATACCGAGTTGGTTAACCACAGCAAGCTATGCATTAGGCATTAAATAATCTCATCAAGTCAGCAGCATTCCTTATCCACGTGTCTGATTTCACAACCACAGTTGCATCTGGAAAGAGGAAATCTCTGGAAATCATTGGATCCAGAGCCTTTTCCTGGCAGCCAACCACAGCAAATCCACAGCATAAGAAACTCTCTTAGACAACTAGACGTGCCTGCACTGGCCTTACATAGCTCCTATGCCTCCTTGGCTTTTGTCATCCCTGATATACTTATGGAATGCTATGGAGGCTAAACAGATCAGTTAATTTAATCTTCTCTTGTATGGAGGCTCTGGAATTCTTCAGAAGAAAGTGCCATATAAATCTGGTTTACTGTCAGGTGAAAGGATTTTACAAATACCCATCCTTTGTGAATCTACACATTTGTCCATCTCCACTGTGAAGTCCTAATGCATAGACTTAATTCAAGATTAATGCATAGAATTAATTCAAGATTGGATCTTTATATTTTTGCTACCATTCTCTCTCTGACAGAACAGGAAGCACTCAGCTTAAGAAATCTGCTTTATGGCCCATGGAAAGGTGTTGGCAATGAAAAATAAAGCTAGAAGAAGTAAACCAATTCCTTCAAGCTACAACTTAATACGGAAAAATAGTTAAGTTTCTGTCGTAAGTAAAATTGTTTTGACGAAGTTATATTGGCTTGTGTTTTATCCAGATTATACTTTGTTAATTATCTACCTAAATGTTGGTTTATTGGAGGAACAGAATATGTGTCAGGATGTTCCCTAAGGGATGCGGAGTCATTACCCAAGCACCATAACGCAGCCACCAGTGCAGGGGCCTCAGCAGCCCTTGAGCAATGATGCTGCTGAGGGTGGTCAGGGCCACTAAAGCCTGTTATTGCCCAGGGACTTGACAATATCTTTGTTACTTAGAATAGAGTGTGAGTAATAAACTTGACTCCAGGACTCTTGTTATGGAAAATTCAAGCTATGTTAATAATATAACCTTAGTATTTAGCAAGGAGGGGAAATACGAAAGTAAACAAATACTGTTTGGCTTATAGAGCACAGGAATAAGAACACCTATATTCCAGAAACAGAATCTTTAAAGTACATGGAGCATAAAATGACACTTTTAAGAGAGTGCAGAGCTGTTTTGCCTCTCCGCAACATCTGTACATTGTCTCCTGCCAAGTCAAGGGGTCTCTCAGTATCAAAGGGAGGAAAGTCCTTTAGCCAATCTTCATTATGATACTGTCACCTTACCATCAATAGCAAAGAGAGTTAACCCATCTCTGCTTGGTTTCTCTTGTGCAAATGCTAAAAAGGAATTCCCACAGTAACTTACATGTAGCTGTTTTCAGGGATAAAGCTAAGATAGGGAAAGAGTCAGCCTGGCATTATCAAACAGGTAAGACTCTATGGCATAAAAATGTTTAATCTCCTGTGGACTAAAATGCATTAATCAAACCAAATGGGCTAGACAGGGAGGCAAGTGGATAGAAGTTAATGGCCTGCAATGCACCGGAGACACAACAGGATGGCTGAGCAGTTCCTTTGATCCCCAGGCTCTAAAAAAACCTCTTAAAACATCGTTTTCCCCAAACACATGAACAGAGCTCTTTATTATTTCGTGCTTAACAAAATGCTACAGTAAAACACTACATTATGAGTTGACTTAAAATTAAATGAATCAAAAGGTTAAGGCTAGAAAAAAAATAAGCAAAGCTCACAGTATTTAAATTACAAACCAGTAATTAAGTCACCAACTGAAATTAATATTTCATATGATCCACTTAATGTATTACATTTATTAGGTTATATTTACTAACAGAGTTGACAGTATAATAGGTACTGTCAATTTTATACTCCTAGAGAATGTATGTGTGGTAAGAAATATTTGGTATTTGGAAAACAGATTCAAAAGTGTTGTAATTTTCAGTGTAATTATGTCTAATTGCCCACAGTTAGTTATCTCAATACAACGGATGCATGATGGCTTAAGTTTCTAACATTGGTTCCACTAGGGAGGTTTTTCAAAGACCTCCAGACCATGGAGGAGGATACAGATTTTTTTCCTGTGAACTGTAAAGTCTCTAACATGAGACGGTGCAGACAGCAGCCTCTAAAAAGGCTAGAAGACCAAATAAATCAGAATCCTGGAAAACAAAAGACATGAAGAACTTATGATTTTCTACAGTAAGCCTTGTTTTAAAGAAAATAAATAAATAAATAAATAAAAACATTGGTGCCACAGAGCAAAACTTACAGACAAGTATCACACGTTTAAATTATCCACATTTTAAAATTTCCATAGATTGTGAATTTACCATGTGACAAAACTAATTGTTCTCAATTACCCATCTGCTATTAAAATAACGTACTTTGGCCTGAATTCACACAGCTCCAATTTTTCTTTGATCTTGTAACACCATTTGTCTGGGAGATTAAAGATCCCTTTGTTACATGATCTGTCTGCCCAATATAAAGACTTAACACACCATGATACAACTACCTAATAAGCTTTCCTTTGACAAGCTGAACAAACTGATCTCCTTGACTCTGTTTCCCAGGTCAGTCCTCCTGTTTGTCATCCTCCCTGGTATGTCAAAACCAGAAGTGAGCATGCCTTTCCACAGGGATCACTCCAGCACTAAATACCAAAGCCTCTCAGTTCCTTTGCCTTTAAGCCTCTCAGCTCCTTTGCAAAATTTGCCCTTCTGCAGAGCCCAGGATCTCAGAGGCCATTCTTAGCTCAGTTCAGCCCTCAGGTTTCATCACTGCAGTTCTTAAGCCTTTTTTTTTAAAAAAAAAAAAAATCACTGCTCCTGAAGATCACTGCCCCCATATGGATATATGGCTGGAATTTCTCCACACATACGCTTGGACAGGGTGATTTCCTGTACTCACCTACCAAGGGATTTAAATCACTCTGCGTATTTGATCTGATTGTTCCATTCTTACCACGTCCCAGATAATTGCCTCATCAAAACATCTTATCAGCAGTGATTTTCTGTTTACTTCTTCCTCGTGGATGAAAACGTAGATTAGCATAAGACCTAGTTATTAATAACTTTTGATATGTTTGCCTCAGAGGCATCTAAAAGCCATGTTTTGTTTCTTGTTTATTCTTTCTCAACAGCCTCTTTTAATTAGTACAATCTAGTCATGGAAAAACTTACAGCTATTAAAAAGTCACATAGCACACCCAGCACTCATAAATTAATACAGAGGAGACCCATGTCCTCCAGGGTCTCCATTTTTGGTTATGGATGTACTGAGTGTCCCTAAAAATGTTCTTCTGCAATTCAAAAACAAGACTCACATACTTTCTTTTAATTTTCTTTCTTTGCTTATTTAGTCGTATTTGTTTTCTGCATTGTAATATTCCCTTCCAGTAGCAATTTCACATATTACTTAGTGGGTCTTCTGCCTGCCCGCTATAACAAATACAATCAATTAAAATAATTAGCAACTAAGCAACCACTATGTTCTAATTTTGTTATTGTCTCATTTTTCTTTCTCAACAGAAGTTTTAATATATCACTAGTAAACCAACTACCACTAATAACTGGCAACATCAGCATGGTGAAAGTCTTTCAACTTTCAACTTTCAAACTTTCTTTCAACTTTCAAAATATCAAGTACAAATATCCAGAATGTCAATAAACAACACCTTCACAGCTCAGCCACCTTGTTGGCACAACACAGCTATCAAAACTGTTACCAAAAAGTCAGAGTGATCTTCCTGGATCTTTGAACTCTGAAGTCATATTTAATTTTAGCAACTTTAGATCAGTGCTGAGCACAAGCCTCTGAGTGACATGGAGACATTTTCCCAAAGCTGGGATCTGTTATGTCATTTTAGCGCGTTACACAAATATAGGCCAAATAGCAAATTGTATCCAGACTTCAATATCAATCTCCCTTTGAGGTATGTGCATGCAACTGTGGGCCACATGAATCTCTATCAGCCTTCAGTGCTAATGTATTCAGGGTGGTATTAGAAAACTCCTGTAGCTTTACTGGGGTTTTCGCAAGGCCAAAGCTGCCTGCTGGTCCCAGTCCAGCACAGAGGTCATTATGCGGTGGGGGAGCCAGCCCCACTGCAGTCCCCACACGTGAATCGTGTGCACACAGCCTTAGGCAAGACAAGGAATTTCATTTAACCAGTCCAAAATGTTTTTTCTCTCTCTGACAAGGTCTTTAATCTCAGTATTCTCAATACAAAAATAAAGTTATGTAGCTTAGAGAAAGATTAGCAGGAAAACTCCGCTCCCAGCATTCTTCTGTGTCTGTTCTGGGAACATGGTTTAAATATATATACATCCCCAAAGTCACCTGGAAGAGACTTTTCGTGACCTGGTTCAGAGATCTGAATTTCTTAGGCAGCATTCAATCCTCTTAGTGCTTTTACTTAAAGCTCGTTGGTTGGTCATTCATCAGAAACTACCAAATGTAATATAGCAGCTTGTTATGTAAATCCAGCCCAGACTACCTTCCACATGCTGCATCACAATCTTTAAATTTGACACAGCAGAGAGGAAAATTATCCACAAACACCTGGTACAATTCCTAACACTGACTCTCCTTAACCACAAGGCCTGCACTGCCAAATTGGAGTTTTCAGACTTGCAGGGTTCTCTTTCTCAAACACACACTTCTGTACTTGTCACAATGATTGCTCTCAATCACGCCAGCAATTACACTGCATTCATTAAGTAGGACTAAGTTTAGTCCTCAAACCCATGTTTTAAATAAAAGTACTATCTTTCACAGAGTCAGACTAATAACTTTTTGAAATATGTCTCAGTTCCGTTTTTATGACTTTCTAATACTAATAATTCTGGGAATTTCAGAGAGCTGGTCTTCCTAAGTTGTGGATACTTTCATAATCTGACTGAGATCTTGTAGAAAACTTCAAGGTTTTATCTACATTTCAAGATCAGATTAAGCATTATAGAAAGTAGTTAAAAAAAATTAAGCATCACAGGTCTTATCTATATGCAGTGAGATTCTTTCAGTGCAAGTCCCAGTCCTCCTGCCTGAATTATCTCCTCTATTACTTAGGTCTCCAGATCTATGGAGAGGGTAAATGTCTTGTCAAAGCTGCCATCCCTTCTGTCAGGATGACTGATGAAGTAACTGTGCTGACAAGAATATATCTGTGTATTCCCTCAGCATTCAGTTAAGTACATCATAACATTTCATTTTAAAACGTGTCTATGATATGGAATTAGCAGAGCACATACCAGATGGATTAAAAACTGGTTCACTGTCAAGGCCTAAAGTAGAGCTGTAGACAGAAATAAATAGGGATGCTTTCTAGTGCCGATTTACAGGCATCATTTCTTGGTCCTGCACTGCTGATGTTTTTATTTTAATCTACATTCTGACATAAACCATTTGCTGAGAGAGTCTGAAGATGACACAACAGCGGGTGACACAGAAATGATGAAAAAGGCAGCTACTCTTACAGCATGCTTAGTTACAGTATCTTATTAGTTAAATGGGCACCACTGCATGTGCCATTTCCATACACCCATAGCACATTTGGGAATACAAGTTACACCAAGGATGGGAAGCTACAATTTGGAAAGCAAAATCTCAAAGACCCATGCCAGTTGTTTTGGATAACCATTACCACGAGCTGTGACTACACAGCGGCTAGGTCTAAAACTGGGAGGACTACCCAAGGAGGCAAAGTTCTGTCTCTGTATGAAGCACGCATAAGAGAGAAACTAGGTCAGTATGTCTGGTTATGGTGCTTGCCCTCAAGAAGAATGAGGATGTTTTCTTGAAAGGCTAGAGAAAGTCCACTAATATAACACAGCTTATAGAAAACAAACCTTGAGTAGAGCATAATGAGTTCAGTCTAAAAAAAGAGAAAAATGAGAGAATGTTTCATCAATGCATACGGGCATTTACCCATGGAGAAGGGAGTTGCTGGAAAGGCTTTTTGAGCTTGCAGACAAGACAATAATGAGTTTCAATGGTTAAAAAATTAAATTAGATAAATTTAACCTTGAAATGAGACACCATTTACCAGGAGGCAGACCAAATCAAAGATGGAACAGTATGAGGGGGATGGGGGATGTAAAGATCTCACCAGTTTGAGATGGAAATTGAGCATCATTCTAAAACATACGCTTTGACCCAGCTTTTAAGATAAATCTTCCAGCCAGCATGTGAATGTAGGATGGGATCCAGCCCCATAGCCCATTACTTTCTTTCTTGACTCCAAGAAAAATGTCACACTCACCCTGCTCAAACAGCTGTAGGCTTGCCTTAGGAGAATTATGATCAGAGCTTAGGCTTCGATTCTTTGATTGCTCTTTTGCCAGGATCAGGAAAGAATGTTTACCTGATATCTACCCTGGCTCCTGGACTTGTATTTTCTGAAAGTTAATCTTAGTCAACAGACGGTCCATAACTGAAAAGAAGGTGCAAGGCAGGGCAGGGCACAACTCTGAAATGGTACCATGAGTCCTTCCTGATGCCTGGTGTAAGCATTTTGCTGGTATGTTCGGGATCCTACACTCTGTCAGAGAATATCTGCCCTACCTCCTCCAAGGCTGGAAGGTTTCAACGTGTAAGGTTTTCAACAGCATCTTGAGGTAAGAATCACAGTGTGAAACCACAAGGGTATAGGGTGCCTAACGAATTCCCTTCCCTTGGAAGAACCTGGAAGCAGGCTACCTTGGCTTCCACTGCTCATGATTTGTGCCTCTCAAATTAATATTTGGAAGACGCTAGAAAACAAAGTATTTGGCCTAGCAGAAGCCTTTGGGACTTGGAACAGGCTCTGCATGAACCTAATTGTTGTGTAACATGAAGCTGATTTTAATTTTCATGAAATCTTTGGAGTGAACAGTGCATTGGGAATCCTCCACTAATTACTGTTTCCACAGTTTGCTTTCTAGAGGGGATCCAGGCTTCTTGCACAAAAAGAGAGAAAGAGAACGGCATACTTCCAAAGACACTCTCTTAGACCCTGCAGGATGACTTTTACCCGCCAGAAGCGAGCAAGTTTTGTTACCAGTCATTTTCTCTATTCTAAGCTCCTATTTTAAAGTCTTGATTCTGCAAATCAGCAGTTATGGTGTGTAGTCATGGATTTTCCATTCAGTTGTCTGTGTAAGATCAGACCCTTGCAGAGAAGCTGTCTGAAAGGCAAGAGAAGCAGGTTCCTTGACCATGTCAATCTTACTTTACATTCATCCTGCTAACTTGTATTCACTACCTTCCCTGGAGAGAAAGTTTCTCAGTGTTACTGTGGAGCTAACTCCTTGAGGAGCTTCACTTCATCCTTAAGTGATAAGTGCTCATGGAGCACTGAGGAAGAATAGGTTCAATTGACTTGGAAGAGTGGAAGATCCGCTGCGAGATGAAGCCTCCAGCTGTGTAAGCAATGCCTACAAAGCATAGGAGTGAAGCTGCAGTACCTTGCTGTTAAAGCCACCTGGATCATTTTCTCCTCTCCCTGTTCTCTCTGAAGCACTCTGAGCATGTCCCGTTGGGGAATATCCTTATTGCAATGCCCATCCATCAGTGCCAGTCAGTAGCAGGCGGTAAAGGAAAGACTATCCATGTTCTGGGTGCAAGCCTGTACTCCTCACTCATCCTTGTGACTGAAAAGTTACATCTGTGGAGTGCAAAGAAATAGCAGGAGAAAGTACATTGGCCAGGCAGATACTGCTTTTCTTTACTCACCTCATGTACTGACAGACGAAGCTGCACATAAAAAGCCATCTCTGAATGCTGTCAGAGGCACTCTTGCTTGTGAAACATGAATTGAGGTGACTACTAAGGCCTGGGCTTGTAGTGCTCCCATGAGCAAGGCAAAACACAAGCCCTACACCCATCACAGTCCTCTGAACCCTGTACTGCAGGCTGTCAATTTAGCCAGAAATCCAGTGATCTCATTTATGCAAAAAACAAAACCAGAAAGACAGCTCCTCCTGATGGGAATAAAAATTAATTCTAGCCAGGCAGCAAAGAACCTGAATTGCAAATTATGATGACAATATTTCCTTGTTCAGAGGGGACTGTCTCATGCCAAAGATATGCCATTAGCATCAGAAACCCCATCCAAGTAAATCACTCTTGAAACCTTCAGAAATAAGATACAAAAGCAAGCAAGAGGCTAGGGCCCTCTTTGTAAAGAATCCATCATGATGGAGTGAAATGGACCCACAGAAAACAAGGGACCTTTTGTTTCCAAAAGTATGCTTTGGGCAGCAGGACAAACGTGTAGCTAGCATCCTGGCAGTGCTGCAAAATGCATGTTGCACAAAAGACTGGTGATGTAATTATGGTCACCACGGATTCAAAGATCTGGGTTCTGCTTCTGGCTCTACCCCAGCCCCTGTGTGACTACGGAGCTATTTGCTCTAGGCAGGATTCATCTCTCCTCACTTTAGCCATCTAAGAGACAGGCATCTAGTCTAAGTGCTCTGCCTAGGCTCATTCTACAGTCTGTGGGAGAGATGACCACTTCTAGAGAGCTACTTAGCTTCTTTCTTGGACACCACCCTTAGGGCAGGACAGATGGCCTCTGGATGTGCTGATCTCTCACCACTGACTAAAGAGGAAGCTCCTAGCTCTCAGCTGGCTGAGATAAACTCTGCCCTCTGTGTCTGCTATAAAAATGAGATAAGAAATCTTCTGGACCTCTGACCCATCTAGATTGCAAGCCACTTAAGGTCCACCTTCCTCTACATCTGCACGTTGCATTTGGCACAATGTACACTGGCAGCATCCAGTATCCTTAGCGTCCTATATGCACTGACATCTAACACAAACAGCAAACACTTTTGCACAGCCCACAAAGTACAGATGTCAGCGTCTTGCCTAGCGTAGGAAGTTAGAACAATTGTCAGAACAGGCTGAGTCGGGAGGTTACCATCGCTGAGCTTGTATCTCCTCTTCTGCGTCTGGGTGGCAGGGCAGTGGGAAGGCCCTGCCTAACTCCTGCACTCTGAGCACAACAAGATTTTGTTCTGCTGTACAAGATGAGAAATATCCTGAGCATTTCTTGACATGCCTTCTTTTACAAAGACTGATCCTAATCTGCTCTTTAGAATACCTGCTGCCTGCCGTACTAAAGAAATTGCCAGGCCAATTTATGTTTCTCAGCAAACTAACAGGAACTTTTCTTGGGCCCAGATGGAATTAACTTCAAGAGAAAAGTGTCATTTTAAGAGAAAAATGAAATGCTGCAATACTGCACACAGAATGCAATCCTTACTAGCATAAATGAAGACAACCCAGCTGGTTTTATTGTTAGATCACAGAGAAATACGTAAGAACTGCTATTTGGGACCACACCAAAGGCTCCTGTAGCCAAGTGTCTTCTCTCCAAGAGTACAAAGTAGCAACTGCTTAAAGAGCACAAGAATCACAGAGAATATGTCTGTCCACTTGTACATCCTCAGAGTTTCCAGAAACTTGCAGTTATGAACTTACTGAATCAGAGAACTTGTCCTTGGTAATCGCCAGCAGCAAACTGCCCTTCTGTAAATTGATCTTTAGATTCCATGTATATCCTTGTCCTCCAGAGCACAGAGGACAAGAAGAAAAGGTCCACAATTTCATTACGTATCATATTATTCTATTTTAAATTTGCATCAGTCCTGCAGCTCAATAATTTCATAAGGTCTTTCTCATCCTTGTGTTATAGGCAATAATGAACATTTGACACCTTTTCACTGTCTTCTTGCCATTCAGGATTCTATAAAGCCATATCAAATCCCCTCTCCCTTATCTATTATAAGAGTCCTAGTCTGTTTATGCTCTCTGATAGTAAAGTCATCATATATATCTCTGATCATTCTTGTTGCCTTTTTCTGGACCTTTTTCCATATTCCCACAGCCTAACGCATTCTTCTTCAGAGTTCAAAACCAGAACGGCACACAGTAATCAAGATGTCAATATATCACAGATCTTGTCTTGTTCTCTTTATTTTTCTATTGTTGTTTCTACTGTTCCTTTATATGTAGCTATTTTGTTTCTACTGTATCCAGAAGTTTTGTTTTATTTCTCTTTCATAATTCCCATCAGTTTTTGATCTGCCTTTTTGACTCCTGCTGAGCACTACCGAATGTTTGAAAAGAAACACCTACAATGACCTCAAGACTACTTTCCTGAATAACAGCAATTTCCTTTGAGCCCAGTGCTGAGCTTTTTATTCCACATGCATTACATTTCTCAACACTCAGTTTCACTAGTCATTTTATCACAGTTGAGATCCTTCAGCATCCACTCAAAAAAGGTGTATCCTTAAAATAAACACCAAACAACTTGCCTTATTAGTTCCGAATATTCACAACAAACTATAACTTTTCCAGCCTGAAGAATGGTAGCAAAAAATGTCCACCTGTAATATGCAAGCAGACACAGAGCAACCGAAATGGCTGGTGGGCAAAGATGTTCCTATTGACAAGGTCCTCTCTCTGGCTCCCCTACTCTCTGTCCTCCATAAAGAACTCCAGGCGTTGTAGTGCTTAGGGTAAAAATTTCAGTTACTAATCCTGCTATATGCAATTCTCAAATGCTGGTTACCTGTAGCCCCATGACTGATTTCAAACCAGACAAAGGATTATTAGTGTTCTACAGCAGAGTCAGGTTTTACTTAAAAAAATAAATACTAACACTCAGAGAAGAAGGACAGTTCTCCTGCTAGAAATGATGGGGACACTGACCTGGTCAAAACACCTGGTCCCTCTCACAAATTATGAGTACCATTCTGTAGCCTACCCTTTTCTTGAAGCAAGGAGAAGGCTCTGCTTCCTTTGCAATACTGTTCTTTTCTCAGCCCCTCTCTGCTTCATTTCAGAATAAATGGTAAGCCAGGTGGGGACATCTTCCCCAGGAGCAGATGCCCTGGAGGGCAGGTAGGGTACTGCTGTGGCTTTCATTAGCTCTGAGAAAAAAAAAAACACAACAGTGGAGACTTGAAATAGTTTGGGATTTTGGTAGTTCTTCTGTATTCATTTTAACTAACATCACCCCATCTTAAGCAAAGTTAGTTAGTCACCATTCACTACATGAAAATGTCAGCAATGTGACTGAACATGAACTACATAGTGGGAAAGACCAGAGTCCTAGCAAGTCCCAGAGGCACTTCTAAATGACCTCAGAAGTTTACAGAGTACCCTGCTGAAAAGATAAAATTGAGGAGCCAACACTACCTGCTTCAGAAAGACCTGTGTGAGAAAGATCTCATGAAAACTTGTCTCACAACTGCTCTCCTTCCTTTAGGATTTTGAGACAAGGAACAAGGTAAAGGATGTTGATTTTGCAGGTTTTAGCTAATACAGCTGTATGTTGTATATTAACCACAAGGACAGGACTGAGACAGAGAGTATGTTGTATATCGACCATAAGGACAGGACGACCCTAAAGATAAGGGAGGAAAAGACAGCATACACACAGATAATAGAACCAGCAAAAACAGGCTTGGACTGCTGAAGTCTGTCAAAAAAAAAAAGACGGGTCAGAAGTTTAGCAGTGAAGAAGACTTCTGGCCTTCACCAAAAGACCACCAGAGTACACCCCAATGACCACCTAAGGACTCCAGTACACATGCGAATAGGGGCAGGAACCTATGTTAATAATTCTTCAGAGACCTAATGAATATGCAAGAGACTTACAGGAAATGAAATGAACGTGCATATATCCCATTAATAGAAGCACACTGCCAGTAACCCTGTGTGTATGTGTTAGGCACGATCCCCCGCACACCCAGCACCATAATAAAGAATACTTGCTTAATAACTTTGGTTATTAAGTTTTCACCACGTCTGCGAAGCAATGGTGCTGGGGGGATCTACTAGAATGCTGTCCCTTCCCTAAGAAGCTATTCATTATAGCCAGCACTTTGGGTAGAGCTAGAAAAGAGAAGCGAGTGGAAGAATGGAAGAGAGAAAGTTTATTCACAGTGACTTAACTATTCTGTCTAGGCAGGAGTAAAGGGGAGATGTGAAGAAAAGAATTCAGAATACAGCAGTCAATTTGTCTGTAGCAATAAGAGACACTGAACAGGAGGAAAAGCAAGGTTGTTGATATGATTCCCATGTTGTAAAATGAAAAACAAAACAAACAAACAAAAACAACAACAAATCAAACAGAAAACAACCCAAAGATAAACTGAGCAGGTAGATGTAAGGCAAACAGCAAAACAGCACAAAAATGGTGAGAAAATATCAACTTGTTAGAATTCTTTTCTATTTCCTGAATGTGAGAGCAATAATATTGGATAGAAATTACAATTACAGATTAACACAGGAAAATCTGAACCAGAGATGTCCATAGCTGCTCATAATTATCACATATCTAATCCCAGACACTACAGCATGGGAGGTGCCTTTTCACAACATACAGGCCTGATGTGCCCTAATGGAGAGCTTGTCTTCCGAGACATCCCTAGAAGATGTCCCCCTACAAGAGAACAATGAGTTTACATTTAGAGAAGTATTTCACCATTAGCTTCTGAAAAAACGTCTGGTCTTTCAGCAATCAGAAGAGTGGCAACAGGGAAATGCCAATCACAGACCATCAGGTTAAAAAAAAAAGAATTAAGTGGTGCTTCTAGAGGTAAGTCCTTGACCAAAGGGAGAGTCAGCACTTTCATAAACCAGAAGCCCTGGCTAACATTGCCTACACCTATTTATTTGTGGAAGGACGTTCATGTCAAAGAACGTAAAGGTGTAATTCCTATCTTGAGATAAATCTTAATTTACAGCTATGAAATCAGGTGAGTCTTTTCTATGAGAAGCAATCTGTGCAGTATAATATGATTTAATCTCAATGCACCAGTTTAATATTTTAAATCCCTCAATGATACTTCTGCATTTATTACTTACAAGAGCCGTATCCCACTGCAAATAGGTCCTTGTACTTTGGATTCCTGTAATGAGAAAATTCATATAAGTTTTCATTTATTATTAACCATATTCTTCCACAGAAATGCACAGTGTTTCACACATTAACATCGAAGCCCATTCCCACAGGGTTACATACAGTCTAAAGGCTTGACCCTTTGAATATATGCACTAGTAAAGTTCACATATGAGTAATTCTTCCGGACTCAATATGCATACAAGAAACAGAACATCTGAAGACCACAGCAGTAGATGAAAAGGATAAAAATGGCAAAGACTGAGATACAACGTCAATCTCCATCACTTCTTTGCCTGTGCACTTCATGATCATGTAATCTTCACTTCTAAAAATGCTGTCTTTGAGGAAAGGAAAAAGGCAGTAATGTGGTGGTATCCATCTTTCAGAAGCAAGAATAAAGGAGTTTCTAACCCACAAAAGAACAATACCCAATAAACTTAGTTTCCCTACCTATCACTAAATAATGATGGATGCTTCAAGAAACAGCTATCATTTAAAAAATTCACGATCATTACCACAGACCAGGAAGGGAAACTCTCTTCTGACTGAAAAGATGAGCAGCATATTTTCTGAAGCATACTGACTGAGTAATTAGCTATTATGCCTTCTTAAATCCCTTTATTTGAAAAACATCTACCTTTACAACTTCTGCTGTTTGTGGACAGTTAGGGTAGGGTTTACATGGGACAAAGTTCAATACTGTTGCTGGCCCGAAGATCACACAGCACAACCAATGACAAAAATTTCTGTGAAACAAATGGAACTGAAATGAATGGAAATGAAACTTACCTGATGATTCTTTTCTCTGACTATTCTGAACTGAAAAAATAAAAACTTTTCTCATTCTTCATTTGGGCTAATACCTAGGCATCCTAATGCTCCTGTCTTGCTCTATCCACTAAATGCATTGTCACTGCTAACAATATGAGAACAAAAATTAAATTAGAAAAGCTTATTACATAAAGCAATTTGGGGTCATTCTTCCAATTCCAGGGCCATCTTTCTGTTATAATTTCCTTGAGGCAAGAATAACTGCAACACAAGCTACCTATAAAAGATCCCTTTTATCCTCAATTTTATACCTCATTTTAGTGCTATTTTGTAATTCTCACACAACTACATCCTCAATATTCTATTACAGTATAGTAACTGCAATGGCTTGAAAAGACAGAAGACTGCAGTCCTGCTCTGTCTCTCCATAGATCCTCTTTGGCAAGACATAGATGTGATCACACTGCTCCACAAACAAGTGAGAAGAGGCTTGGCTGCAGAGGAGCACAAGGCAGGGGCTATGTAAGTCTCACATTTATGTGCATGATCAAAACAGTTCTGGGGAGAATCAAGTATGTTAAAAAGTAAAGGACTCATCCAGGTTGTTGATGAGTATTTTTTCACGGTAATTACCACGATAACAGCACCTCAGAAAAAAAAGAGAGTTGATTTTAAAGTGGTACCTTAAAAACAGTGACAGTTTTTGGACTGACCAGAAATAAACACGCTGTGCTGGCTTGGATCACTTCCTTGTCCTGCATGTGCCTTGACACTGCTTCCAGGAGGATCTGTTCCATGATCTTCCAGGCACAGAGGTGAGGCTCACTGGTCTGTGAGGTCCCAGGTCCTCCTTTCTACCCTTTTTGAAAATGGGAGTGATGTTTCCCCTTTTCCAGTCACTGAGGATTTCACCTGACTGCCACAACTTTTCAAATACGATGGAGAGTGGATTAGCAGCTACATCAGCCAGTTCCCTCAGGACCCTGGGATGCATCTCATTCAGTCCCATAAAGTTGTACCTGCTCTGTTTCATCAAGTGGTCTTGGACTTGCTCTTTGTTTACAGTGGGAGGGACTTTGCTCCCCCAGCCCTTGCCTACAGGTTCAGGAACTTGAGAGAGACAGAAAGCCTGACTGGCAGTGAAGACTGAGGCCAAAAAAATGTTGAGTACCTCAGCCTTCTCCATGTTTCCTTTCTCATCCATCAGAGGGGGTACGCTCTCCTTGGCCTTTCTTCTCTGACCAATGTACCTATAGAATCCCTCCTTGTTATTCTTTGAATCCCTTGCTAAGTTCAGTTCCATCTGTGCCTTGGCTTTCCTGAGCCCATCCCTGTACATCCAGATGGCATCCCAGGCCACATGTCCCTGCTTCCACTGCCTGGCATATCCAAAGACACGATATGTCTATTCTGCTTTCCCAAGAAGGGGCTCTTATTTGCTCTGCTAACTGTACTCATTTTGTCCTAGCACTGCCCCAAGCCTGCTGTACCTTCACCTTTTGCTGAACGTCCCAAGCCTGGCATACTCAGCCTCACACAAGCTGCTTCCCATCCAGAAGCACCTGGCATGTTTAGGTGTTGTGAAAGTAGCTGACTGCAATTATTCAAAAAAGTACACCCACAGAAACCTGCACTGCCTTGTAAGGTGGCATGACAATTAATTGCACTCATCTCCAAAACAGCTGAGGGCAAGTTTGCACTAAAGAAACTTACCAGGAGATGGCAGTAACTGCAAGTCTCTTGGTTTTGTCATACTGGAACTTCCAGAGAGGGAGGAGGGTTCCTCGCTGGTCCCTGTATTCATCGGAGGCATCCTCAAAATATTTAAAATCTAAAACCAAAAATCAAAGAATACGTCTTGTCGAATAAACCCGAAATACATCAGCATGCTGTAGTAACAGATAAGCTTTGAAAGAGCCTCATGGCCTCTGTACGACCCAACTGTTAGTATAAAAACCATCTCAGTCCTTACATCCCAACACCAAAACAGCACCTAAGTCTTCTAAATGCACTTTAACAAGTACGAAGTCCTTACACCAAAAAGCTGATGGTCTGAAAGCACACAAAGGATGAAAAAGAAAGCAGCAGCCCCGAGCAAGGAATGACCTCAAGCCACTCCCTGAGCTAGATGTGGCCTTTCAGGAGGTGGCTGAGCAAAGACAGAAAAACCCTTGCAAAATAATATCAACACTACATATGTCTCGTGGATGGGGGCTGTATGCCAGCAGGAGTGCTGCTCTGCACTGGCTGATTTGTCACCAGCACCTGCATGCAGGAGGGAACCAACTGCTTAGGGAGGGCAGTGCATCAGGACAACGCTTACCAGACCTGCTGGCCCACCCTACTCCAAACAGGGCTGATGGGCATTTCCTTTAAGTGATAGCAGTCTGCTGTCCTGTTTGCCTTGTGTGAGTGAGCAATTGCTAGCCCTGCTCATTTTAGCCCTGTTTCTCTAACATTCGGCACTGGAGGCACCAGCATGCCAGAAGGTAACCAACCAGTTGCTCACATTGAGGCACTAACTGCACTCCAATCTTCCACTGTCAACCTCTGCCTTGGTATCTTTTGCCGAAATTCCTCCTAGCTTCCCCAAAGGATCTATTGTGATTCTTGCTACAGCTGTGGCCACTCATCTGCAGGAATTCGGGCTCAAGTGCGAACAGCATCTCCCTGCAGGGCCGTACCTTGTGCAATGTCATCAAATATGTTCTGATTCACCATTCGCTCCATTATTTTAGCAGCCTTTGAGATCTTGGTTATATCATCACTCTGTTGAAAAAGATAAAAAAGGAAGAGAAAATTTATATCCTTTTTACAAGTCCTTCAGACCTTTTGTGACTTAAAAACTTGAGTCTTTTCATCTGGGCTAAAGGATAATTTGAAGCATCTCAATAGCAAGTAATGATAAGGGCACTTGAATTAAGGCAATAAATCTGTAAGTTCAGCACGATGCCATCCATACCTGAGCTGCAGTAACTTCAGAATTTGTTCCTGATTTAGCTCAATCAGAAGGCACTTGTCTGTGAAGATGGTTAGAGTCTTGTCTTCCTCAGCTCATCCATTTTATCTCATGATGGGATGAGCTAAAAGCACACACACAATCCCTCCCCTACCTCACTTGATAATAGTTCATTAGCTTCAGTAACACAGTCATGTTTGATCATGCATCAGCATCCTCTCGTATCTGCCTGGAGAGCTTTAGGGTATCATGGCTTAAGTTACAATCACAGGATTTAGAAATCCTCCAGTTAATCACTGGATAATTCCAACTTGATGTATACATAGACCCATGAGCTTGTACAACATAAAATAAACATGCAAAGGGCAGCTTGCTATCCAGCTTTTGTTGAAATTGCTTTGATACTGTGGAAAATCCCATCCTCCTTGCCAAGAAACACCACACGTGGGCAAACCTGCAGGTGTGAAGGTATGCAGGAAGAGCTTCAGGTATGCAGCTATTGGAGACCTTTGGGGGAGTTGCATCTCACAAGGCCAGCAGTCCCAAGGTAATTTTTTAACTGCCAGCACGTGGCAGGTTGGTACGCTCATCTGATTGAGCCCAGTGCCTGATCACCATAGTCTCATCCCATCTTCTTTTTAAACTTTTAACAGTTTAATATTATTAATTAAATTGATATTGTTACTTTTTTTTTAAATAGTTTAAACAGTTTCTTTCTATGCGAGTGTTCAATCCTGTGTGTGTGCTTGGCTGAACACAAGCAAAATCCAAGATGAACTAACTAGCAAGTAGGACAATAGGTCTATGTGCCAGCAACTGGAGGGACAGAGCTTAAAAGCACCCAGACTGTGCAGGACCACGAGGACGATGACAGCACAGCTCTGCATAACGATGTGAGAATACCAAGGCATATGGAAAGTGCTCTGACAGCATGCTGCTCCAAGGACCTGAATCCCCCTCTACAACTGCTGCCACAAAGTCTCATCAGGGTTTCAAAGCTTTTCATCTTCAAACCCCTGCCAGGGACTGATGGCTGCCAGCACAGCATGATTTCCTTCACAGTGAGGACACTAAAAAGAAACTTGCCATCCTTGGCATAGCCCACAGAGTGGTCTGGACATTAAAAGAAAAAAAATGAAATGACTTGTCAAAACCATTGCACAGTCACAATCAGAACCAAGAACATAACATTGGATTACGTGCATCCCAGCCCTCTGCTTCTTTCTTGGGCCCTGCACAAACTCAACAAAAACAGAGTCTTGCTGCAAGAGCATAAAGGAGAAAAAAAGAAAAGAAAAAAAAGCATTTCTTATAATCTATAACACTTTTTATAAATTCACAGTTTGCCTGCATCTTCATTAATGTCTACAGTCTCTTCCCACCTCAGAAAGGATAAAGTAGAACTTGGAAAAGTTTGCAGAAGAGCAAGAGGGATGACTCATGGTCTGGGATAGTTTCTGTTCTAGGAAAAACTGAGTAGGCTGAGACTTGCCAGTCTGGAGGAGATGGCATAAGAAGACATGAAACAGGTCTGTGAAATCCAAAAAAAAGCTGAGAAGATGGACAGTAGATGACTAGTCACTGCCTCTTCCAATACACAAAGTAGGGCTGTCAAGTGAAGTTAGCGGAAATCAACTTAAAAACAAAGAAAATGAGGTGACTTACAGAAGCACGACATCTGTGCAACTCCCTGTCAAAGGCTGTTGCAAATGCAAGAATTTTACATGGGTTCAAGGAAGACTGAACAGATACTTCCATCTATGTGCCAAACCACATCAAGCCTAGGAAACAACTGAAAGTATTGAAGGCTGGAAGAATATTTGGGGCTGGGAGAGGTAAGATGTACACTTGCTGTGTTCTCCACATTCTCTTATGGTTAGAGACCTGATTTAAATCAGCGTGACCACTCTCGTGTTCTTCAGTTTTTTCCTAGGTTGGTGGGAGGACTTCTTGAGAACCACACAGAGAATTTACTGCCATGTTAAGAATTTTAGAAAGCACAGGGACATATGTTTTCAAACGTTAACAGTTTGATTTTCTGCAAAATATTCCTTAGACACTAGGACTTCATAAGTATTGAGAGAAATTGAAAGAGGGAGAGAAAGAGGATGCTTGAAACATCCCAGGTAGAAATCAATACTCTCAATTGCTGGGATTTCACTCTTTTGACTTTAAGATGCTATTACTGCTTCTGCCACAACAAGACCTGTTGTTCTTTAAAACGCTTCCCAGAAAAAAAAAAGGAAAAAAAAATCTATTCACCTTCGCTAACACTTGTCCAGCAATATTGGGATCATGACTACAAAAATGACATTGGCTGCCACCAGTATATTGCTCTGAATAAGCTTAATTGACAGGGGTTAAATGTTGAAAAGGTTACAACTTGTTTTAGAAAAAGCAAAGAGCAATAAATAATTTTCTCTCCAACACTGAAAAAGTCATCGTTACTAGGTATAAAGAATGGGTCCTCCAGAGTCCTGCTGGTTCGTCAGGTGTGTTAGCTAAGCTGTTATTCACCTACTACGCAGAAAAAAATCCCTCTTCCCTTTTAACATGCCTGTGCTATTGGAAGGAGCTGGGGAAGAATGGCAGTGCTGTACCCTACAGACATGAGGAAAACTGTAGCTCTTGTTCTCTTTCTTACACATCCAAGGAAAGCTGCACTGCAAACTTTCTGAATTTCCAACCTGAGACATCATCATTCTGGACTGAAGAGCAGAAGACAAGACTTGCTTTATTGTGTTCTCAAAGATGAATGCTAGATCCTGCAACATCTATAAAATCTCTTGTGTTGTTGCTGTCATTGATAAGCAGCTTAAAACAAAAAGACCCTGTAATTACAGAAATAATGCATTATCCAGTGGAACGCTTTCTGCAATGCAGGAAACTGTCCAGATGAACTGAAACAGCTTTAAGTGAGCTTTCCTATTAGGTAGCTAAGCTGTTAGCAATGCAGCCATGAATATCTACATTTTTTAGCATTAAACTGCATCAGAGTAAGTCATTTTCTCACTGGATCCTGTGTTATTTCAGGTTTGATTTATTCTGTATCCTACTGAAATAAATCTTCAGTGGAAATGATACGCATAATTTCATTTTTTAAAGATCTGTTTGAAACTGATTTTTTTCTTTGTAGGGCAACTCTGGGGTAGCTAGCCAAATGAGAGCTAATCAGCTAACAAATTTGTTTCATTTATTTCCGTGTATAAATTATTTTTAGAACAGCAATAATGTTACTTGAATCATATGTTAAGATAGATAATGGGCTGTTACTTTGAAAATAAATGTTCTGGTCTTGTTCTACTATTCATCAACACTAATTATTTCACATTTGCCTCTCAGCAGCTGGCCAGTTGCAATGTGCAACTCCACACTCCTTGCAGCATGAAACAAGGCTTCTGTTGATATATCACTATATCCAGAAGACAAACCCCACCCTAAAACCAATGCAATAACTGCTCATCTCTCTTGCAATACATACACTGCTACTATAAGAACTCCAGGCTTTCAAAGAAAAAAGCATGGTACAGACGTGTTGCTCTCTGTTGCCCAGCCAACACCTCAATGCACTGCAAACACCCACTGCAAATCCCAAATAAAGTCCCCCAGTTTGAATCCTGTCAAGTAGTTATTCCTTTCCAGAATTGTGCTCATTTGTTCATTTTCATTATTTTTTAATACTGACACGCTGTAAACAGCAGAATGAAGACAAGGGAGTTGGTAACTCTCCTTGTGTTGAACAGCAGCAAGCGAACACTGATGTGAAGGTTAATTGCATTTGGGCTTCAGCCGTTATTTCAAAAATAACTGCCGGTCATCCATGAGCTTCCAAATGATAATTATAAACCTGTGGTCTGGGCTATCTCACTGGGCATATCTCAGAAACAGGAAGTGCAATTGTGGGACAGACTTAACAGAAATAACATTTCTCTGCTAACCCTCATACACAATTCTCTAGCAATGTACCTGTCATTTCATAGCCATAACTCGCCAGCTGATACACTCATGTTTCTCCCTGTCATTTCAACAGTAAGCCCTCACCTTATCTAAGATTTTTTAATATTCTAAAATGCCCAGCCTTCCTCTCCACCAGTCCTTTCAGTCTGTACCAGTAACAACCTTTCTGGTTTACCTAATCATTTCCCCAAAGGCATTATAGCAATAGCTTTACAGAACTTCAGCTAGATTATCTTTACTATGCTCTCCGTGTTAAGGGAAACCACAACTTTTCTCTTACCAAAGAAGAAAGATGAGATTACTTGGATACAGCCTACCTTTGGCAAACACATATGTTATTTTCTCATATTTACTCCCATTTCTGTATTTTTTCCCTCCAAATTAAATCTATTGCCACGTGTTGGTACAAGTCAGACTAATGGAACCATTTTTATGCCTCTTACATATAATCTACCCTTGTTATTCTCCAATTACATAGCTCCACCCCTGTGATCCTTATTATTACGCTTGTGATTTCATGTCTTGTCACCTCACAGTGAGAGGAGCCAGCTTTCATCAACTTAGGTGTATTAAGCTCTGCTTAATTTTGCTTCTACCTCAGACACCCTAATTTCTCTGCTCACATAACATGAGGAGGGTCGTACTGGATCAGACCACGAGTATCTCTAGGCCAGGATTCTCTCTTTAATCAGAGCCATAAGCAGATGGTTCAGGAACAGTAAGAACAGGACAAGCAGATACAATGCTTCTGCCTGTTTCTCTCTGCTTCCAACTACTCTCATCTCAGAAAATTTTGTATCATTCCTCTTTGGTATTCCATGTTCTTCATCTTCTATTTTGCTGCCTGTTGTGGTTTAGCCCGGCTGGCAGTCAAACACCACACAGCCGTTCGCTCACCCTCCCCCCTCCCTCTCCGGGATGGGGGAGAGAAACGGGAAAGTGAAGCCTGTGAGTTGAGACAAAGACAGTTTATTAAGACAGGGAAAAGAATAACAACAATAATAATAATAATAATAGTATTAATAGTAATAATGTGTACGAAATAAGTGATGCACAATGCAATTGCTCACCACCCGTTGACCGATGCCCAGCCTATCCCCGAGCAGCCGGCCACCCCTCCACCCCGGCTAGCCACCCCTATATATTGTTCAGCATGACGTCAGATGGTATGGAATACCCCTTTGGCCAGTTTGGGTCAGCTGTCCTGGGTCTGTCCCCTCCCAGCTTCTGCTGCATCCCTAGCCTGCTCGCTAGCAGGACAGAGAGAGGCTGAAAAGTCCTTGGCTTGGTGTAAGCACTGCTCTACAACAATTAAAACATCAGCATGTTATCAGCGTTCTTCTCATCCTAATCCAAAACATAGCACCCTGCCAGCTACTAGGAGGAAAATTAACTCTGTCCTAACTGAAACCAGGACACTGCCTTTATTGAAAACTGAGGAAAGGTTTCATATGTTGTATCCCTGCTCTTGGATGTAGTACATCCTCTTCTCTCTAGCTCCATTTGAGTGACAGACATACTGAGAGCTTTAAAAGAACCCATCATCACAGGCAACAGACATACTTTCTGTCATTCTGTCTTTTATTCACTCGTATTGTTCTTTATATCATACTCATCCTTCCTTCAGCTGGAATCCCTGGTTATCTCCATCCCCTTTTCTGATAGCTGCCTCTCTCTTACCAAACCATGTCTTTCCTGCTTTTTCTCTTCATTCTTCAGTGCATTGAGCGGCTTAATTCTACCTCTTCTCCCATAGCAAGGCCCTTCTTTTCCACTTCAAGGCTCTTTCTCTTCTCTGCCTTTGGCCACATTCTTCTTCATGGATCATGTTCTTCCTCACCCAGTCATCTGCTCTCTGGGCCTCAGTATTCTTTTAATTCATTATGCTTTCAACTCCTCACCTGACCCTTACTGTCATCTCCAGCTGCAGCTTGAGTTTTTGGATCTTCTCTTTCATCATCTCTTATCATAGTAAAAGCTTCCATCAGAGATCCAGCTTCAGTAATGTTCATTCACTTCTTTCTCTTCTTCCCTTTGGGCTGAATCCTGTGCTTTCTCAGTAGCTATCACAGTCTCTTCCTGTTCAGTTGCTAGCCTTACAGAAACAGTGGCGGAAATCAATTACTATTTCTAGCCTTGAGATCCTTGATTTTAGCCTTTGCACAGGTCAGCCACATCTCCTGCTTGATGTTCCACAGCTCCTCTTCAGCAATGCTCAAGGGCAGGATGTCCTCAGCAAGTCTTTAGTTGGAAAAGCTCTGTTCCAATCACTAAGCGTAGCCCAAACTATACAACCTATGAATTGGAAGCTCCACAAAACCCACTTTTACATTTGCTAACTTGACACAGGAAGAAATTCTGATGTCATCAATCTTTAATTTCCATAGAATCATAGAATCATCAAGGTTGGAAAATATCATAATTACCATTTCCTGCAAAATCAAATAAAGTCCAACCATCAACCAGACTCTCCGACTCCCATCACTAAATCATGTCCCTTAGTGCCACGTCCACACCTTAAAAACCTCCAGGGAAGGGGACTCCACCACTGCCCTGGACAGCCCATCGCAATGGTTCATCACCCTCTCCATGAAGAAATTCCTCCTCTTGTCCAATCCAAACCTCCTGTCTCTAAACTTGAGACTGCTTATTCATGTCCTATCACTTGTCACCTGAGTCCTACCACTTGTCACTTGCAAAAAGAGACTGACACCCTCCTTGCAGGCAGTTGTAGACAGCGATGAGGTCTCCCCTCAGCCTCTTCTTCTCCAGACTAAACAGTTCCAGCTCCCTCAGCCACTCCTGGTAACACTTGCTTTCTAGTCCCTTCACCAGCTTTGCTGCTGTTCTCTGTACACGCTCAAGCAACTCAATACCCTTCTTATAGCGAGGGGCTCAAACACATACAGCTACACATAACCAGACGTAATGCCTGTTTTAAGTCTCTGTCTAGCTTTGGATTAGTTCAGGTTAAATGTTTCCAATTAAGGACTGGAAAATTCAGCAGTTTCATACACTTCAAACTGACCCACCAGCCTCACAGTGGGTTTCAATTTTGGATGCTGGCTCTGCATAAAGAGGCTTTCCCTTTCACTGTTTCAGCATATTGACTTGCTGGATTCCCTGCAATTCTTCTGGTAAGTGCTACAAATGAAAGGCAAAGCAGCAAAAGGAGGGAAGTGGATTTCAGATTCCCACTGTCGTCAGTTGAGAATGCAGCAGTTTTTACAATATTGTTTCATTGGTAGAATTTTTATTTCATTTTAATGATCAACTTTTAGCAGTCCACTCTGTAAGCTCGTAATTGTATCACTGACTTCAAGCTTAGTTCTGTGACACTCGGGTGAAAGGTTTATTAGCTTAGAAGGGACCATGAATTTCAATGGCACTGTACACAGGCAGAATCCTGTCAGAACACGTTTCTGGTCGGCTTAAGCTGTAAGACTTTTGATGGCACAGTGCTACCGGGAAAGCTAAACCAACCAAATCCTCTATAGTTGTAGCAGCATACAGTATGAGAGTGCTAAAACCAGTTTCAGGAGACAGCTCATATTACATAGATGCACCTTAGCTACACTGATATATCTACATCTGTACTAGGAGAAAACTAAGAACTAAATTCCATGTTTCTGTGTTACAGTTCTCAGTGCATTTTTCTCTAATCAATATGGTAATATTTCAGTTTTCATTCTAGATGCAAGTTAGGTTTAATTTAGGTTGGGGAGAAAAAGAACCACCCGCTATTCTATATAGATTAAACTCTGGTAATAGAAACCTCCTGAACCCTCTGAAAACATTTTGGAACATGAAGCAAATCCTTCGGACAGAGCAGCCTGGACTAGGAGTCAGTGCCAGCCTCACAGCAAGACCAAAGCACCAGCTGAGCTATGAGCCTGGCAGGAGTTACGATACCTGCTGCTCTGAGACACCAGACTTATGGAGGCTGCTCCTGGCCAGCAGCTCTTGCCATTCACCCTGCAACTCCACAGAACTCGGGGCAGCTGACCTCTGCTTGGGATGGTCACATCACCACGACTGAGATAGCACCGCGCTGTGTAATTAATGAACGTGGCACAGCACTTCAAGCCTTGGAGACAGATATTTCTGTCACTTTCCAACTAAATGAATAACAATGCATCAAAGATCACACCCATCCAGGTCAAGTCTCCCAGAATTATGTATAACATACAATATATTATGTATGCAACTATAAAATACACACTTCATAATTATATAGCATTATCATTAAAATAATAACAAGTAGTGAAATGTTTTTCACTACAGTGCTTTAATAAAATTTTGAGGGAATCCTAAATTTATTTGCCTTTCAGATTAAAAGATTATACTTAATACCTCTGCATCCCATAGAAAAGTCTTTGAAAAGTCAGAGTGTTTCTACTTATTTCTTTTATGCCTCACATGCTAATCAAAAATGAGACACAAACATGATAATGGACAAAAAGAAAAGCCACAGATCCCTCTTGGAAATAAGGTTTGAAGTCAAGATTATAGCTTCACACTGTTGCTTTCTCATAAAAAGTACAGCAACTCGAAAATGTAACTCCTGTTTTGGAAATACAGTTCCTAGCAGAAAATAATATTTTCATTTCTTAAGTTTATTACTTGCCAACCTAGAGAACTTGCTACATAGCCAGCATGCGTTGCTGCATTTCACCTGACTTGCATTATGGAAGCATCCACCACCACTCTGAGCAAACTTCTTCCAGCACTGTGAAATGTACCTGTGATTCCAGAGAAGTTAACTTTCTTCCCTTCTTCTTCTCTTCTTTCTTTGCTATCTGAGCTTTTGTTTTTTCTTTCTCTTTTGACTTTTCCATTTTCTGAAGCTCCTCCACATAAGCATCATAGATCTCCCACTGAGAGACAGACAAAGGCAGGATTTATCGGGATTTAGGTGCATGCCAGAAAACAAACATCTAAATCATCACAAAAATATGATAGTCTTCACAATGGTAACATTGACAGAAGCTTATTATGCAAGAAATGAAGGATTGAAACCCTGGATATTTAGAGCTTGACGGGGCACGTCTTACTCTCTGAGAACACGTTATTGCATTCCTAACAACTTCCTTTCCCTTGGGGGAGCTCTTCTTGGTGCTTTGACTCCATATTCTTTTTTGTAGGACACTCTGTTTGGCTAATTTACAGTGTTTAATAGGAAACATGGATTAAACATCTGCTTTATGACATTTCTCATGTGGTGTTGGAAAGTTAAATTGTAGCTGCTTAACACAATTTAAATCTTGGACTCTAACTCTGCAGCATATGATGAAATGGATACTGAGAGCAGTTTTACATTTTCTGCTATGCCACATGCCAGAAATGTCTCACTTGAGTAGATCCAAAAGTCATTTTTCCACTTGACAATTATTCATTAGTATTGGAGTGCTAGTACTGTATCTGAAGCATTTATGTTACTTTCAGCAAAAAGAAAACACATCAGCTTAGGAGAAGGAGTGTGATTCAAATACAAAAAGGAGAGTGAAACACTACAATAAAGAAGGTGGTAGAAACATGTAGCAAAACAAAATGTATTGTGTCATAAATTTGCAGGCAGAAGTGAGAAGAAAAGATGTTCCAAATATCAGGGAAAAGACAAAACGATGTGATGAAAAGAGTGAGAGAAAGAGCAGAACAGAAAACTTTGGAAGAGGGAATTATGAACATAAGATAAAACAATAAGGTAGAAGAGTTTAGGATAAAAGACCTTATGTTGAAGTATTTTTAATACCCAAATTTTCAAGAAAATAAAAAGAAAACAAGGAAAATCTTTTCCACAGAATCACATAATCGTCTAGGTTGGAAGAGACCTCCAAGATCACCCAGTCCAACCTCTGACCTAACACTAACAAGTCCTCCACTAAACCATATCACTAAGCTCAACATCTAAACGTCTCTTAAAGACCTCCAGGGATGGTGACTCAACCACTTCCCTGGGCAGCCCATTCCAATGCCTAACAACCCTTTCAGTGAAGAAGTTCTTTCTAATATCCAACATAAACCTCCCCTGGCGCAACTTTAGCCCATTCCCCCTTGTCCTGTCACCAGGCACGTGGGAGAATAGACCAACCCCTACCTCGCTACAGCCTCCTTTAAGGTACCTGCAGAGAGTGATAAGGTCACCCCTGAGCCTCCTCTTCTCCAGACTGAACAATCCCAGCTCCCCCAGCCGCTCCTCGTACGACTTGTTCTCCAGACCCCTCACCAGCCTCGTCGCCCTTCTCTGGACTCTCTCGAGCACCTCCATGTCCTTCTTGTAGTGAGGGGCCCAAAACTGAACACAGTACTCGAGGTGCGGCCTCACCAGAGCCGAGTACAGGGGGACAATCACTTCCCTAGACCTGCTGGCCACACTGCTTCTTATACAGGCCAGGATGCTGTTGGCCTTCTTGGCCACCTGAGCACACTGCTGGCTCATATTCAGCCGACTATCAACCAGTACTACCAGGTCCTTCTCAGCCAGGCAGCTTTCCAACCACTCATCTCCCAGCCTGTAGTGCTGCTTGGGGTTGTTGTGCCCCAGGTGCAGGACCCGGCACTTAGCCTTGTTGAACTTCATACAGTTGGCCTTAGCCCATCGGTCCAGCCTATCCAGATCCTCCTGCAGAGCCTTCCTACCCTCGAGCAGATCGACACACGCATCTAACTTGGTGTCATCTGCAAACTTACTGAGGGTGCACTCGATCCCCTCGTCCAGATCATCAATAAAGATATTAAAGAGGACTGGCCCCAGCACTGAGCCCTGGGGGACTCCACTAGTGACCGGCCTCCAACTAGATTTGACTCCATTCACCACAACTCTTTGGGCCTGGCTATCCAGACAGTTTTTAACCCAACGAAGCATATGCCAGTCCAAGCCATGAGCAGCCAGTTTTTTGAGGAGAATGTTGTGGGAAACGGTGTCAAAAGCCTTACTGAAGTCAAGGTAGACCACATCCACAGCCTTTCCCTCATCCACTAAGCGTGTCACTTTGTCATAGAAGGAGATCAGGTTCCTCAAGCAGGACCTGCCCTTCATAAACCCATGCTGACTGGGCCTGATCACCTGGTTGCCCGGTAAGTGCCACATGATGACACTCAAGATAATCTGCTCCATGAGCTTCCCTGGCACTGAGGTCAAACTAACAGGCCTATAGTTCCCCGGGTCTACCCTCCGACCCTTCTTGTAGATGGGCGTCATATTTGCTAGCCGCCAGTTGACTGGGACCTCCCCTGATAGCCAGGATTGCTGATAAATGATGGAAAGTGGCTTGGCCAGCTCCTCCACCAGTTCTCTCAGTACCCTCGGGTGGATCCCATCCGGCCCCATCGACTTGCGTACATCCAAGTGCTGTAGCAGGTCGCCAACCATTTCCTCGTGGATAGTGAGGGCCACATCCTGCTCCCCATCCCCTTCCACCAGCTCAGGGTACTGGGTATCCAGAGAACAACTGGTTTTGCTGCTAAACACTGAGGCAAAGAAGGCACTAAGCACCTCAGCTTTCTCCTCATCCCTTGTAACTAAGTTTCCCCCCATATCCAGTAAAGGATGGAGATTCTCCTTAGTCCTCCTTTTGGTGTTGATGTATTTGTAAAAACATTTTTTGTTATCTTTAACAGCAGTAGCCAGATTGAGCTCCAGATGAGCTTTGGCCCTTCTAATTTTGTCCCTGCATAGCCTCGCAACAGCCTTATAGTCCTCGTGAGTGGCCCGCCCTCTTTTCCAAAGATTATAAACCCTCTTTTTTCTCCTAAGCTCAAACCACAACTCTCTGTTCAGCCAGGCTGGTCTTCTTCTGCGCCGGCTCGTCTTTGGACACATGGGAACAGACCGCTCCTGAGCCATTAAGATTTCCTTCTTGAAGAGTGCCCAGCCTTCCTGGATTCTTCTGCCCTTCAGAACCACCTCCCAAGGGACTCTGCCAACCAGTGTCCTGAACAGCTCAAAGTCAGCCCTCCAGAAGTCCAAGACAGCAGTTTTACTGGTCCCCTTCCTGGCTTCGCCAAGAATAGAGAATTCTACCATTTCGTGGTCACTTTGCCGAAGACAGCTCCCGACCACCACATCTCCCACCAGTCCGTCACTGTTTGTGAACAGAAGGTCTAGCGGGGCTCCTCCCCTGGTAGGCTCTCTAACCAGCTGCGCCAGGAAGCTATCTTCCATGCTCTCCAGAAACCTCCTAGACTGCTTTCTCTGGGCTGTGTTGTGCTTCCAGAATATGTCTGGGAAGTTGAAGTCCCCCACGAGAACAAGCACTGACGATTTTGCAACTTCTGCCAGCTGCCTGTAGAACTCGTCATCCGTCTACTCATCCTGGTTCGGCAGTCTGTAACAGACCCCCACCAGGATGCTTGCCTTGTTGGCCTTCCCGCTGATCCTAACCCATAGAGACTCAACCTTATCAGTCCCAGCCTCAAGTTCCACAACATCAAAACACTCTCTAATATAGAGAGCCACACCACCACCCCTTCTGTGCTGCCTGTCCCTTCTGAAGAGCCTATAGCCAGTCATTGCAGCACTCCAGTCATGAGAGTGGTCCCACCACGTTTCCGTGATGGCAACCAAGTCATAGCCTGCCTGCTGCACGATGGCTTCCAGTTCCTCTTGTTTGTTACCCATGCTGCGTGCATTAGTGTAGATGCATTTCAGTCAGGCCACTGCCTTCCTCTTAGTTTTCAAACATTTCAGGCAAAATTTCAGCAACAGCCTGGTTATCTTAATAGCTATATATTCTCCAACTCTAAGGTCACCTCACTGTCGGAAAGGGAAAGGGAAAGGGAAAGGAAACTCCAGCTGAAGGGATTGAAGATCTCAGACCAATTACTCTGTGATTTCAAGTTCAGAAATAAACTGGGTTATAGTCTTCAGCTTGACAGAGACAACTTCCCTTCCCCTCCTATCGCTCGCCTACAATAGCATTTTAGTTGCTGTCATTACTTAATTCCTTCTCTTGGGTGTTCCTGTCATACACTGATAACATTGTCTGAGACAAGATTTGTATCAGTGATAAACACAGATATACTTTGTAAGCATCTGTGAGAAGCAATCAGCAGAATTGGCTGTATTCCCTTGCCAAATAAAGCTATAGCATGTTTCACATGTAAAATATCATGCAGAATATTTTTTTCATACTTTTAATAGATGGAGGAAATAATGTAAAACAATTGTGGAACAGTTCTTCATCATGAATAAAGAGGCACTTTCCTACTACCTAAAACAGCCCCAAGTCTATTTTAACAGGCTTCGAGTGAGGACCTTCCATGTGTCTTACGCTATAGTTCTCATTGTGTTCAGCTTCAGGCTTTAGAAACCTGTTGACTGCTTTCCCATATAGCTAAGTTTAGACCAAAATAAATAAATAAATAAATCTGTGTATATCAAATCTTGACAACACTCTCAGAAACTTCATGAACCCCTGTAAACTCCCTGCTGCAGGAAATCTTCAGAGGTTTCTATTCTGTATGCACAGTGCTCAAAGTGGAGATTGCAACAGACATGTCATGTATATTTTTTCATTATTTTGTTCTTCCACTTTGAGAGAGCCCATTAATCCTGCCTCTGATGGAGGTGTCCTGCAGCTGACCAGGTAGTGAATGCTGGGTCACAGCTCCTCCTAAATGACCAGCTTAACCCCATGCATTGATGGAAATTCCTCAACAACAGTGCAGTCCCCACTCAGAGAGCTATATCCCAGGAGGAGTCAGTGCCCGCAACATACAGCTGCAGTTGTGTCCCTGTTCCTGTAGAGTTCAGCTGCATCCCAGTTCTTGCTTAGCCCAGACCCATTTTCACAGTGTGGTTCCCTCTTTCCATGCCTTTAAGACTCTCTACAGCAAACTGTCCAGGGTGGCTCGTGATCAATCAAAAGCAGCTAAACAGAAACTTTTGACCTTAGAAATATAAACCATTAGCTAGTTCACCCATAAAGGCAGAAAACATGGCCATGTTAACGTGCTCTCAGATTTAAACTAGAGATCAAAGCCCCAGTATGGGAGGTCATCCAAGTGCAAGGATGCAAAGATAACAGTTTAGTTTCTCCTTTCTCGTATCTCATTTTCCTATGTATACTCTAAAGAAAACTTATGCAGTCAAAAGGATATACCTGGTTAGCAGTGGCTGAAAAGTTTTTACAAGGTGTAGGCTCCGATTGACATGCTCTTTCCTAAATAAAAATAAAAATAATAATTAAAAAAAAAACAATAAAGAAATGTAATTTTTGCACTGAGACTCTTTACAACAACATAGTCCAGCTGTGGAATCCAGCCGCCTTCTCACAGCAGATAGTTAGAATAATATTGATCTTGGGTTAGTTCTGCATTCAAGTAATTCCCAGAGCACTACACAAAAATTACTGGTTATCATGCAAATCCACATAGATTTTCTGTGGACCAAAAGAAGGTCCACAAGACCATCTTCATTTTTTAAAACTTCTTAGAATATTTAATTTCAGTATTTTATTTCAAAGGTGTTGAAATGGTTTGTTTCAGCTCTAACATTTGAAACTTTGTGCTACTAGTTATGGTATCTGATATCCTACCAAATTTGAGAAGTTTTGACCTAAATATTAAAATCCCAGCTTGGTACAACAGTCAAAACAAAATAGCTGAACAGAATAATAAACCTACAAATAACTCATTTGATCCTACTGTAATAATATCTTCATCACCCTTACATCAAAATTTGAATGAACTTAATATATTTCTGTGAAACTTTCATTTCATGGAACAGCATTTTTGTTCATAAAATTGTTGTGTCAGGACATTTTTAAGAAGCTGCCTGTAGCATTTCACTGACCTCTGAAATCAAGTAGTCTCAGAGGTGGAAACTACACATTCTGTACATTGAACAACAGTACTTCACAGATATTTAAGGGCTAGATTCTGCTTTCAAAGACAGAATCACACAGATGCACAAAAGCCTCTCCCAGTGAAATGAATGGGAAGTAAATATGCAGAGGTGGGGACAGAGAAATAACAAATTAACTAACTAATAACAAACAGAGAAATAACTAATTCTGTGGCCTCTAAACAGATTTTTGAAAGATGCAGAAGACTGCTCGGACTTTGCAGCAAGTACCCCATTATTGTATGAATTCTCCTGAGATCCTCCATCTCTACTAGTGAGTAGAGTTGATATGCCATCTAAGAGGTTAGATCTCTTCAAGGTCATCAAATGCAAAGGACCATCACTTGAGGTTGCAAGAAGGCAGTCAGGCTCTCTGGGGAAGCTGTATATACTCTGATTCCAGGGCAGCAAAGGAAACACATGATTTTTTCCTCTGAAATGCACCTCTGACTCAGAAGGCTCCTGTTTGAGGTCTGGACTGGGGGCCAGCCTCACTGGTATTGCTCAATCAGGAAGCCCCATGAAGACATACTCACTAGGAATGGCTGTGGGCTCAGCAAAATGTTTAGGAAAACAACACAGTCTTGGGTCTGTACTGATCAGAAAGTACATGCACAGAGCGCGAGGGATCTGTCATGCTTACTTGCATCAGTTACTGTTGTACCTGTGCTTAACACAAGCTTAAGAACTTTTATCCCTCTGATATAGGGGCAGTTATTATCCTTGCTCCATAGACAAGAACTGAAGTACAAGGCCATAAAAAGACTCTGTGGTAAAAGGAAACTGAATTCAGGGATTCCAAGCCCTCAGCTGCTACCCTAACCATTGCTCTCTATATTTTCTTTTTCAGATGAGAAAATAGACATTGAAAATGATATTTCCAGGTGGAGGTGTAAGGATTTACAGTAGCACCAAAACTTTTTGTAGGCTGTCCAAAAGTCCATGAGGCAAGAATTTTTCAATCAACATTTTTACTACCCTTACTGTTTTACCATAGTCAAATATTGTTTTACCATAGGAGAAAAAAAAAGTAGTTTTTTTTTTTTCCCTCCTAGCAGTATTTACAAGGATATTGTGTAATATGACACACAAACACTGGTGGTCCATATGCCCTCCCCAAGGAAAGATCCTCCTCTGTCACTGAAGGAAATTGTACCAATAACGTACCCTCAAAGGGTTGTTGAGTGTCTTTGAAGCTCTCTCAATGAAGTTGAACTGGTTTGCAAGCTTCTGCTCCTTCACTCTTGGGGGAGGAGGCTCTTCTGCCTCTGCTGCTTCGGCTTCTTCTGCTGTTCCTGCCTCCTCCGCCTCTTCTTCTCCTGCAGCCTGAAAGAAAATAGAGCAGTAACTCCACCCTGAAAAGACCATACGTCTCCTTCCTTCTTCAGAAGCACTTCTTCACAGACTACTGGAATTCTGCTGCCTACGAGAAAAGACTGTTATTGAAGATTCATGGGTCAGTAGTGAAATAGGCAAATAAGTGAGTAAGTCCAACCATGGCTGAGAGGACATGGTACTGAAGAAATACCCCATTGGAACAGGTAGGGTTACATTACAGGGAAAAAGCTGTTTCAGCTAGATGGCAATGTTGGCACAAATTCAAATGGCTACAGGTTGACAATGGAAAAAATTAAGATTGAAATATTTGAGATGGAAATCAGGAAACATCTAGCTATCGGAGCAAGGAGATCCTGCAACAATATCTAATTGGGAAGATGGAAGACCAGTAACTGAAGTTACTTTAAAACTGAGCCTGATATGAATAGGATAACATAGCACAACTGCTTTTGATAAAAAAAATTGGACCCAAGGACCAGAAGACTGTATTAGAGTCCCATTACTCTGAGTTTTAATTTCCTTTCTAGATAGTCAGCTTTATCTGAAACTAGTCTGAACTTGATTACAGGGCCTGACACTATGTGGGTAAGAAGAAACTTCTTAGAGCATACTCCTTTCCCAATCAGCCAACTGCTTTTAAGTCAGGCCACTCTTTAATTCAGGTAGTTATGCCTGCTGCTTTCATTCCTTTACACTTTGTTCTTAACCAGTTTACCTTTTAGGGAAGTTGAGATTTCACATGTTGTCCAGAAAGATTCCAGGTACCAACAAATTACACTCTATCTTGATATAATATCTGGATGAAGGCAGACCTAGTGTGTAGGGACCTGTCATCTCCATGTACACCTTCTCCAAACTGAAGAAAGGCAGGAGTATCCCAGCTGTTTAGTAGAAAGTGCAGGATCTCAGCTACAGCAGAGACATCTCAGGAGATGTTTCAAGAATAAATCACATAAACTTCTCAGCAAGCCCATTTTACAATAAAGTGAGTTTCAAATCTAATATTAAAAATAAAGTGGACAGCTCTCAGATGACTTTGGAGCATTACCTGAGTATCTTCTGTACCTTCTTCATCTTTAATCTCTGTCTCTTCAGATATTACTGCAGAAGTCTCAAGAGAAGCTTTTTCTGATGACAAAAGGGATAAGTGAATAAACCCAGGATAAAAGGACATATTATCCCATATTCTGCAGACTCTTCTATCTTTTGAAGTATTAATTTACAGATGCATCCTTTTCTACTGCTCTCTCATGAGACAACACAGTAACCAATTCCCAGTTTGCAGGGTGATTGTTTGCTCAAAGCCACGGAAGGAGACAATGTTATTATTAGAATTAGACAGCAATAATTCTCACTGAACTAAATCAAAAATCTGATTTCCACTCAAATCAAACTTCTGAAATCCACTTCTGATCCAAGCAGCTTTGTTTCTGAGTATCCTTTCAGCTCTGGACCTTTCTGCCCTCCAAAAATGTCTGCAAATACATATAACCACAAAGAATGCTTACAAGGTACAAAAGAGTTACAGTGTGATTTGTTCTTATTTATATGGATAAAAAATGAATATACTAGCTTCCTGCTGGGTTAAACCATAACACCATATTGGAGAATGATGGATGTCTACATTCCAATCACAGCCTTGAGTGTGTACTGATGCTAACATCAAGCTACTCCGAACTAGTTCAGAAACTACAAAAAGCACTACCAACAACAATCCATGTTTTCATGGCAATGAAAATTCTATTTACCACTTTGTCGTACTTCAAATCACAATGCATATTTTGTGAAGTATAAAATAAAAGAGGCACTGTCCCTCTGAGGCCACAGGTAACAACTATCCTCAGGAACTTATGCAGTGGTATTATTGTGCCTGACAGTTACCGCCTTGAATGGACACTCTTTGTGACACAACTTTTCCTTTTGCAAACAGCCAAAATACAATGAAATCATTAAACAGCATTTCCCTCATGAAGATTCAAACCGAGAACTGTTTACTGACAATGCAGCTTTTTAGTCTCTGATTAAGGTATCTTTCTTGACTGAGAACCTATGAATGGCAATACTAGCTTAAATCAAAGGTTCAATTACCTCAATATCATATAGCTCACATTGCCCAGAAGTAAATGCCCTGGTAAGACAATAACAATGGGTCAAGTATATGATAGTTTCCTGAATGCTCACCCTGCCTCCAAATATATCTGCTTTAAGATTTTAAGACTTTAAACAATGGCTTAAACTTTCAAAGCAGGCTAAGGAGTTTAGATGTGTTATGTCCAGCTAATTGTAGTGGTAGTGGAAGATGATTAGAGACACCAAATAGCTTTGAACTTTTTAGTGGGTGGTGTTAACGTTCACCTGGCTCCAAAAGCATGCATTGTTTTCTACACTGTGCAAACATTGTCTGATTGTTTGTTTGTTTTGTTGTTTGTTTTCTTGCTGTTTTTGTTTCTTTAGAAAGATGCAAGCCAAAACAGGAGCTGTTCAATTCTATGGTCATGAAGTACGATCACTCCCTTATGCTTAATACATGGTACCAGTGCCTAGCTGAAAATGATTGTGGTTTCAGATAATAAACCAACCTGATACAGCAGATCTCATACTCTGTCGTCTGCCTTCATCTGAATCTTTGAGGATCAGGTTTCCATTCAAAGAGAAGTGAATGGCTGTTTGATCTACATAGCCTATTGGCTTGTATGCTCGTTCCTAAAAAAAGGAAAAAAACAACACAACCAGCATGGAGAAATGTATTTTTTAAACTAAACATACTGTGTAGCCTAAATTGCTAAAGCTAAAAAGCTCCATACTGATAAATATATGTTCACTGTTAACATTTCTATGTTGAATTCCCTCCAGCAGTTATTTATAGTTCAGGACACTGAAAGCCACAAATTAAAAATATGAGGAAAAGAACCAAGAAAAAGAAATCTCTACTTTTCCACCACTACCACAGTAAGGGAGTTTAAATATAGTTCTAGTACATCTCTACTGCATAGCACTCCCTAAGAGACTTCAGCGTCCTGTTGTGATGAGATCCATGAATGAGTTGTCGTACCTATACAAGAGCAGCACCATACAGAGAGAGCAGCTCTGATCTGGAGACAGGGCAGGCACTTAGTACAGTGCCCAGGCTTATAAGCACTGCACTAATTCAGCTATTTGAAGCCAGCTTTATTGGCACTTGCTTGTAGATCACTGTACAGTGCAGTCATACTCTTAGGCCTAAACCATGTATTAAGACTATGAGCTACACCTAAAAGCAATCAGAAGCCACTGCAGACTGCAGATGTTTCAATAGTTTATTCGTAAAAATATGACTGCTTCCTGTACCAATGACAGCATAGCAGTGAGCCCACTTCATTCACTGTGGAGGATTTGACAATAGATATCATTCATCACCTGTTTCCATCCCATAAATATGAAAAATAACAACTCCAAGTAGAAGAGAAAAAAAGTGACATTATTTGCTTCCATAAGACTGATTTTGTTTCTCTGGTGAACTAACGTAAGTGTTGGTCAAACTAGTTAAAGAAGTATAGAGATGAGACAGGCTAAGGACAATTTCACCTGGTTGTCTATTCCCTGCATAAGACTGGAGATAATCCAATGTCAGAGCTGAAGGAGCTGTCCCTGTGTGCTCTCATTTCTTCCTCAACCCTTCCAAGGAAGGGGTGGGAGGCAGAGTCATCCTTCCTCTCTGGCCCTGCAGCAGCCTATGCTGCCAGCTGTACATGCTAGCTGGAGAATGCTGTTCCAGGGTAATGCAGCATATGCTCTGCACACGGAAATGTGAAGGTGTGACTCTTGAATGTTTCCTGGCAGTCTTTGATGCACCCTCCCCTGTTCACTCCTACTCATCATGAATAGAGCTCTTGTCATTGATTTCACAAAGCACATTTCTGAGCTCTACTATAACACAAACAAAGAATCTTGATGTGAGGATACCGAAGCCCAACTGTCTAACAGACTGAATCAAACACTGCCTTTTGTCTTCTAACCACTGCTGAATGAAAAAAATATTGCCTGAGATTAGCTGCACCAGTTATGTTCACTGCCAGAACTTGCTGACTTATGTTATCTCCTGCTTCTGAATATATATGTCAATGCTTTTATGCTTTTACCCTCTGCAAAATCCCTTTAGGAACCATTGGCAGTAAATATGTAATAAGATGAAGCCACATTAAAGAGAAATTTACCTGGTTATAAATAAAAAGAAAACACAAGAATAGCTAATTGCAAAAAAAAAAAAAAAAACTCATCTTGGTTTTACAGGTCACGCCACACTTACTTTAAAGCTGTATCTGACAATATTCTGGGGAGCATGGGGATTATTAGCTGTCAGAACACGTGTAAATTCCTCTTTTAATTCCTTTGGAAGAGAAAGAAAATAGTATCATAAATAAAATTCCACTCCTAATGCAACATAGAACATTAGAAAATCACCATCTTCTTTACACTCAGTTCTAGTACGTTTGGTTTGCTGCAAATACCCCACTTGCAGATCGTGCCTCCACTAGACCAGTGGTGGGAGCCAAGGTAACTCAAAGTGAAATCAAGAACTGTCACATTGCTTCCTATTGTAGTACTTCAGTGGGGTTTCTGGTCATGTTAATTTTTATCTAAGCTGTCGTAGCACTTGAAAAATGCTAGCTGCATTTTATATGGCAATAAAGCACTATCTAAAGTCTAAAGCACTATCAAAGTCTATCTTGAAGCACACACATTCCAAAAATACGGTAAACACTCAGCTCTGTAGCATTACTTGCAGGATCAACTTACTAAACAAAAAACAGTGCTGGTGTCAACTGCCTTCACTTTTTGAGGAGGGGAAATAATGTATACCTTCCCTTTGAGAGCTATTCGGAGGACAGGCAGCAACACTAAAGCTTTATACAGCAGTGAGAAGAGAGAGACAACTGCAGTCAGAAGGGTGACCACCTGCAATCCCAGTAAACTCAGATGAAAAGAAATGGCCTTAAACTACAGGACCTCTCTCTGTCCTGTGCATCAGACTACCTCTGGCCTCTGAAAAGCTCAGGACTGGCTCTGAAGTCCTCATTATTTGAGAGAAGCCCTGGCCCCGTTCTGCTCTCAGATCAGCACCATACAAAGATACTTTGCCTTAAGCCCAGAGCTGTGTTTCAAAGCACATTCTCCCTGCTTTCCTGCTGAAAGCCATTCTTGTTCATGCTGCAGATAATGTACATAAGTACTAGAGTCTTACTCCTGAAGAAGTTCCTCCAAAACAAATGGGTAAGAGGTAGGCTTCAGTGTATGGAGTTTTGCAGACATCTCATGACAACTACAGGCTCTGTTTTACTCACAGCTTCAGTCAACTCCAGTTGATCTGGGGGTTTGACCAGAGTCTTTACTGCTGTCCACTCATCCGCCCCCTCTCCCACGTCAGTGGACGCATCTTCATCCTAGCACAAGAAAAGCACGGCAATTAGCACACCAAGACTGTGATTGTTTTGCTCATTCCCAAAGCAGCACTTCTCCACCTTGCATGGTGTGAGGAAGACCACCATTTCCCTGTCTACCTGTCCATAGACCAGACCAGATAACCCCAAATGGCAGGCCCAAATTTGCAAATAGTTGAAAGGCTACAGCTGGCAACAGCAGTTCAGTCAGTGGGTTGGAGGAGCTGCTGCCTGTACATAACTCCTGGCACATAACAAAACTGGAGTAACTCCTGTAAACCTCAGAAAACTCCACTTGAATTTCAGTTTAAAAGTTGGCAATTCTGTTTCTCTTGACCATATCATATCCCAAACAAGCCTTACTTTAAAACTACTCAAAGACACAATTCAAGGACCTGCAATTACTTCTGAAGTGTTATTATATAAACTACACATGGAAATTATTTCAAGATATAAAGCTGCAGGGATGTGACTTCTGGAGGAATGTTAACTGTTTTCTTGCAAAGGCCAAGGGGTCTGCACTCCTGCAACAGTGAGAGCTGCTCTCCTGGGGCTGGGCTTGGGTTGATGTCATGATATGATATCATTAACAGGAAAGGGATCACTGCAGGGATGAATTTCAATTACTTGTCATTATAGATAAACCGCTAGAACACGAAGTTGATGATTAAAGTGTTTAGCTGCTGAGGGCAAAATTTCTGCCTCAGTTTGAAATGTGTAAGGAGTTGATTTAAAATAAATCAATCACTCTTTTAAATACAGGTCTCTCAGGTCTATTAAACTTCATAGCCTTATGGAGCTGCCGATGAGTCTGGGGTATAAGTGAAGGCTGTTTGCAGGACCCAGCAAAGCCCTGCTATCTGCAGAGCACCACAAAGGTAAAAAGCACAATGACGTGTAAAAACACGCAGCAGCTGAAAGTAACAGAGAATTTTGCATATGCCAGACACCCAGGGAAATTCACAGGCTGCAACCTTTTTTCCCCCAAGGGGAAAGGGAGCTGAAATGAGACAAGCTGGAAGGAAGGTCAAGCTCTTGGATTCTCAAAAGACTATGATGGCAGAACAGTTGTTTGTGATTTAATGCTACCCACATGAACACCCGCTTGTAGGACATTTATTATACAAAATTCAATGCCAGTTAGCTCAGTGCTGTTTTCTCCAGTGAAGCAGATAAAAATAGCATTACGGTGGTTTGTTGTTGTTGTTGTTGTTATTTGAAAGTAAATACCTTTCCCTTTTTAAAGAGTAAAAAGAGGAAAAATTTTACAAGATTTTACAAATTTTTAAAATGTAATTTTACAAATGTTTAAAATGTAAAATTTTACAAAATTTTACAATTCGTCCTAAGAAGGTGGAAAGCTGTTTATCACAAGGTCTGTTTAAAAGCATACAAACTGTCCTTCCTCCACCCATACTAATGGAGCTAAACCCACCTCAGCTCACCCTGAGGTAGATGAAGTAAGGGTGTTCTTCTAAGCACTTATTTGCTTACCGGTGAAAGAAATACCATGAGTTTATCAGTCAAAAATTAATGCTGTTTTCTCTAATGCTTGTATTTCTATGTTAACTAAATGAATCTGGGGTATGTTTTGCATTTTCTAACCAGAGCAGGCAGTTTTCTCACAGTCAGCGTCAGCTTGTATTTTGGAATTTACATCACATACATTTTTTCTGTCTTTTCATTTTGCAGTTTACTTAAATCGTTGCTTTGTTTTAGCTTCCATTTTTATTCTAACTTGCTAGTATAATTCCCTTCTCAACAGAATATTCCAGAGCAACCCCTTATTGTTAAGTCAACTGGAATGTTACCAAATCCGTGAAACATGCCATTGTTCCACAAGAATCTAGTCTGCATCTCATAGATAAAGAAGGAAAAAAAATTTTTTCAAAACACTTGCGTTTGCAATCTTACCCGTTTTTTAGATACAGCTTTAGCAGGCCTCGGTGGTGCTGCCTTTCCTCCTGAAGGTCCACTTTGGCTCTGAAGCAAGAACATACCCAACATAAACCTTTAAAACATCTTGTTCCCTAATTTAACCAAAGCAGAATATAACTTTAATGTGTTTGATAACGTTTGCTGTAATGGTATGCAACAAAAGTCAAATATACCAGTATTTTTTCCACACATCATCTGAATGAAAGGTAACCACGGACATAATATAATAGTTTAACAGCATGGAGAAATGCTGTGCTCTGTCCTTCTTACTGCTTATTTGTGATACAGCCATATGTCCACACCCTGGGTCCTAGTGCCTTACTCAAACATATCAGAGAGACTGTTCTTGCCCCACATGTTTGCAATGTCACGGTGAGGCCAGAGAGAGCAGATGAACACCTACAACGAGATGAGTACAGAAAAAACATGGAAACCATTGATAAACAGCTGGAAAGTCAACCACTGCCAACCTCCCTCAGTGCATCCCAGCAAAGAAATATTTTAAAATAGACTTTAAGGAAAACAATAATATAGTTGTTTGCAGGGAGCCTTATAGCATAACTCTAGAGGAGGTTGCCCAGAGATTGAGGAATAACAGAGGGACACCAGTGACAACTATTTGTTAAGACTTCACAGAAAGTGGGAGAGGAAATGAAGAAGATGCTGAGGGACAGATCAGGGAAGAAACCAGAAAGCAGAGAATGAAGCTACCACATTTCAAGAGAAGAACTGACGAACAAAGGAGAGGACATTAGAGACTTTACCAAGAATGGATGGACCCCAGATAACACCAGATGGGATGGGTGGGAAAAGCAGAGCTGCTACTTGGAAAAAGCATTTGACTTTGTGACAGAAAAGAAGGAGATACTAGAAGAGAAGAGGGAATGAAAACAAACGGGTGGGGGTAAGATCCTGTGTTTATGATTTTCTTTAGAAGAAGATGAGTGTGTCTTTTAGCTCAGATCAAAGGTCCACCTAGCCAAGTATCTCTCTCCTTCAGTATTCAAAAGCAGGTATCTACGGAGCTTTCTTCAGGATGAAGTTTCAGCCTTCAACAGGGAATTCTTAAACCAGAAATGCTCTCCTTTTCATTTCATCCCAGTGGACCTTTTCCTCCTCAAACTTCCTCGGGCATTTTGGAATCCATGCTCACTTTTAGCATGCGCAATTCCTGCATCACAGACCCCCACAGTACAAACACACACTACTGCAAAGAACCACTGCTTGTCATTTAAGCCTGCCACTTGCTGTTTTCATCTCATTTTCCCATTTTTTTCTACTGGAAAGTGTAGCTTTATCCCATTAGCTTTTGTTCATCCCCTCTTCCACATTTCTTACCAATACCTTAAGGAGCACGAGTCAGGAGATAAGTCCTTAAGGATTTATGGACGGGTAAGTCCTTAAGGAACACAGATACCTAGACTCCTCTTACAATTTTCTTTCATTGTAAAAAATAAATATCCACATTTCCCCTCTGTTTCCTACGTATTAAACAATTAAGCACCCATAATGACTTTCACCCAGCACTCCCAAGCCTTCTTGCTAAAGCCCCATTACTTGTTAAGACATGGCAACAAGAATGCAGGAGGAAAATATTTTCAGAGGAGAACAAAGCAGAGAAGAGAAGAGAGACTCAGACTTTGAATGCTGTTTCCCATTGTACAAGCTGTAAGATTGCTATTACTAACAAGGTGTCAGGGGTTTTATTCCAGCAAACGCGCACTAAAAGCAATGAAAAATGAGCGGATTGATACATTTCTATGCCTAGAAAACGTGCCTTACTTTGAAATACAAATTGCTGTTACTGAAATGGACATAATAGAGACTTAGGGCATTTCCTTTAAAATCCCACAGTGGGGTGGCAGCAGAGCATAGCAGGGAGTCTGGAGCCCTGGTGTCACAGCCACTACTCGAACCCCTGGGTTACACAGGCAGCCTGCTTCCCCTTGTTAAGAGCTCAGCAGTGGGCGACATGGCACCCTGTTCTACACGGAAAAAGCTACCTGGGAGTAAGGTGTGATTTAAGCAACAAAATTTAAAACAGAATTTCAGAGGAGAATTTTATTTGGAACCAAATCAGAAATAAACTCTTAATTCTAAACAGGCAACAAAGCCTACTCACTACTACCCTTTGTGAATAGCCTATAAAAGCATTTATCCAGCTGTAAAGGCATTGACAGGGCAATCTGACGCTAATTGGCTTTGGCAGTTGCACACATTTCAATTAACATAATCTGAAGAGCCACAAGGAAATAAATATCTGCAACTGTGTTAAAATCCAAAAGTGACACCGAAGAAAAGCTAACATTTGATTCCAGTGGAAGGAAGCAGCGTAAACCCTGCCCTATCGCCCCCTCCATAAAGGGTTTCCAGGATAGAACATGAGCTCTGGTGTCAAAAAAGCAGCAATAACCAGCACAGCACAGAAGTCAGGAACAATGCAGTAACACAAACAGCAGCGAAACTCAAACCACTGTGAAAAAGGCACAAACCACCACTCTAACAGGGAAATGTGCAGGTCTGGGCTCCTTGCTGTTCTCCCACTCCCACTTCTCTGGAATTCCTTGGCTCAGGAGCATCCTTCCCGGTACAGCCCTTCATGCTTGGAGCTCACTCTTTTAGTCTATCCCCAAGACTTCTTCCAAGCCAGATCAGGGCAGCCCCATAATTTGGTATCGTCATTGCTACCAATGGGCCCCGTGCTGCGTATTGAGTTTGCAAAGCCTCAGGGCTGAGGCTGCTTGGCTTGTTCTGTCTGGACTTTCCTTGGCCTGCCTGCAGCTTTATTATGCTCAGCAGCAGGCTAACTGACCACAGAAAATTGCCAAATTTGCTTTACTTCTTTTATATTTGTACACTACCACCATGGTTTTATGACTGTAACATAATGTAGAGGGAAATACAGGCCTGGTGTGACAAGGAAGACCCTGGAAGAGGTGACCCAGGATATGGCACAGGGAAGTACAGGGATGGGATGATAAGGGATGGGGCACAGGCTTGCGCTGGAGACCCCACAGCTGTAAACATCTCACCAACGGTCAGTTAAAGAAATGCAGACCGGCACACCTGGGAGCTGGACAAAGCTGGCTTCAGGGGTAACAAGGAAAACAAATGAACAAAAGAACAATAGAATAGCAACTAAAAAAATAACATATATAGTAATTTCAGATGCAACGTGGAACATCAGACCAATGAAGGAATAGAAAGGTGTTAAAGTGTGCTAGTTAACATACAAAGAAACCTCAAGTGGGTCTTAGAACGGTGAAGAAGAAGCCATCAGCATGGACATCTTATCGTCCCCAGTGAAGGACCCCAGGTGCTAACAACTCACCACACCATCGCCAAACGCCAAGGACAAGAAAATGAACATGCACCAAAACTAGTGGATCTGCTTAACACTATTATAAGAAGCAAGGTGGAGAACAAACATGGGTCAGTCAAGAACACAAAACCTTTCACACCGCCTGCTAGTTCACGTAATAGCACGAAGCCTTCTGCTGTGCTTGTTGTGGAAAAGGCAGCCCTGATGTTCCTTTCCCTTGGTACGTCTGTGCTTGGTCCTTTTGCTATCCCTTTTGCAAGCTCCTGCTCTCTGAAAATCTTTCCCAAACCAGCACACTGTACTTCCTCGTATTTTTCCTTAAAACTCCTCTCTGCCACATTAGCTGTAAAGTGTCCTCAGCAGCACCCAGGTAGTTGGTGTCTTGACACCACGGCCCAGAATGATGACCACTGTTCCCTCATTTTTCTTTTTACTACATCAATGTGTTACCCACATGCTATTATTTAAGCTGTAAACCATTTGCACTGACAACTATTTCTTTGTTCCAGGTTATTCAGTGTTTGTACAACAGGGGAGAGGTCACGAGTGCGTCCGGCATATGAATAATAAACTATAACTGTGAATCAGCATAATGGTCGTATATTCACCGGCAAGATGCTCATGACGAGGACCGGCCTTCATACACATCTCTAAAATTCAAGCACATTTTTGCTGTTATATAATTAGCTACAGAAGAAGAAAAGTTAACAGGCTATTATTAGGATCTCAAACCAGAAGTATTCAGAAGTTAGAAAATGCAAGAATTAAGGTTGCTGAGGCAACCTTCAATTCATCCCTTTGGGCACAAGCATTACGATATAGGCCTTAATTACATAATTAACACACTTTTTGTGTGTGTGTGTGTGTGTGTGTATTCCCTGCCCCACTTAACCTCTCCCAGGCTTACTAGCATGGGCAGAGTTCGACAGTAAGTTGCTACCAGTATTTTGGTTTATATTGCTCAGCGTCTAGATTTTTTTTTTAAACCTAGCCTAAGTCAAACACCCAGCAAAGAACATTTAAATCCAAAAAGTTCGTTTTTAGCAAATTCTGTATAAAATGAAGATCTTGCCACAGAAAGCATCAAAAGTCTTCATAAATCTTCCTAATAAATGGTGCTACTATACCTGCCTTTAGTAATAATAATTAACAAGAAGAGGAGTGCGAGTAATTATAAGGAATTTATATTAGGAAAAAAGAGACATTGTTGCTAGGGAACTCAGGAATAGGTAGGAGGCACAGAAGAATTGCACGGAGTTTCTCACCTCCAGGTCATCTTCGTAACTCAGACCACCCTGGGACATGCTCCACTGTTCCACTGAAAAATGCTGAAGTGAGAATCCATGCACACCAGGAATGTTCTATTCTGATAACCATCCTACGTTAAATAAATGAACAGCTTATAGCAGTTCCCACAGCGAAAATACATCAGAAGCCCACAACAGTCATAACACTTAAGGATATATAAAACTCAAGTGACTGTTCTTTTCCAGACCTTTCTTCCAGGAGTTGTTTCTGACAGCAGCACCTGGAAATTCCTCCCTGAGCCAGATATCAACTACGCCAGAAGACAGATTGACTATATGACTGCAAAGACTCAGAAATCTAACACGGTGATACAGCTGAAGGGAGGAAATAGCTGAAAAGTGATGCTTTAAATGCCATTTAATTTTCTTTTCCCTTGCCACAGCTCCCTCTAACACAGACAAACCATCAGGAGATGGAAACAGAGGCAAAATCAGGTCTTCAGCAGGAAATTTTCATGTTGCTGACCTATCCAACAAGCATTTATAATCGGATTTTTAGGTTTGATGCTTGGGTTGTCTCCTAACACGTTTGAAGTTATATATATAAAAAATAGGAAAATTAAAATAAGAAGAAATGACTGACCACTCTCCAAAGGACATTGCTCTATCTCAAAAGAGCACTACCAGGCTGGCATTTAGGAAGAGCTATCCTACTGCTGCATCCCAGAAACATGTAATGGGAGAGCAAGCATCAAGGAGTTTCAGTATCTCTTTGATTAAAGTTTTGCCCTCAACACCCTAGTAATGTGCTTCCAGCTTGGCCAGAAAAGAAAATACAGAATCATACAAGACCATCCATTCAAGTCTTGTAAATCTTACTTATTCTACGCACAGTGATTATTATTCTCTCTTTTTGTTGGTGATGTGACAGCCACTAATTGCTGATCTGAGACTCATCAACCAATTTTATACTAAAGAGACAGAATTTTCAGTACCTGCTTTCTTGAATAAATAGCAAAAACTTTGAAGGTTTTTCAAAGTCATCTGGCTTCCAGTCCTGTCTGGCTCTTTCTCAACAGATATTTTGTGTAGCCCTACTTTTTAATTATTTCATCCTCTGCTGCAGGAAACCTCTGAACTGTCAGTGGCAGTGCTGATGGTAAATAAATCATCCTGGTGTTTTAGGAAGCAGAGGTTTACTCTCAAGAGCAAGTGTTCATTTAAGAAGGAGGTCAAACCCTCAATCCGTGACCACAGAAATCCTTCAGGAGAAAATGTGTTCACCCTTCACATTCAGATCCAAGGCCTGCCCTGACTACTCAAGTAGGAGATGCAGTGATGCTACCATGTGTGCTGTCCTCCATCAGGATGAGGTTCCTCGCTGTAGCCTTTGCTGGGCGGTTCCTCTTTCTCCTGTACTGTGAGATTAGACCACCCTTTCCTGACCAGCTCTTGCAACTGGTTGCTGCACATACACAGCAAGGTGAGGAGCCAGACACACCACTATGTGGTAACTCCTTGAAAAACATGAAACGTTTCCCTGTATTGAAAGAGTAAAGTGGGTTGAGCAGATCTGGATTTGCAGATCTAACCTAAAACACCAGAAAATTGGGCAGGGATGATACAGGCTGATTACTCTGCAAAGCTGAACTGTCAGTTCATATTAAGCAAATCTTCCAAAGGCTGAAAATCAATTACATATTAATGAAACACTCATCACAGGGCAATGACGAACCCAGACTACATTTTTTTAAGATCATTAAACAGACATTCCTGCAGCATCTCTGCTCCCCATGCTAGCAGTCACCATAAGACAATCTGACTGCAAGGCTGAGCAATCACAGAATGCTCCAGCTAAGTTTACTTTATCTTCCTGAGCACAGGCATTATCATCCCCATTTCCTCTCCAGCGCAGCACAAAGGTTAACATGTAATCAAAAAAAAAAAAAAAAAAAAGGGGAAGTACAAAGTTGCTTAAAGGATTCTAGGAGGGAAGAGGGAGAATCATCAGAAGAAGTGGGCTTGACATTTCTGTAAAACCATTTAATAACTTCCTGCTGGCTTTCTATTCTTGTTTTGAATCTTAGCAGTCTCAACAGTAAACCACCGCTCAGCACAATGAGCAGAGAAGCACGGCATGGAAACAAAGCCAAAGAAAGCAGAGGGACTTGTTGCCTGCCCTGCAGCAGACTTCCATTTACACGCACTAGGGATGCCAATTTAAGAACTATTTGCCAACATATTTTTAATCTGCTTTGTGAGAGACACTAAACCAAGTGTTTATTTTATATTACATGGACGGTTTAATGCATGTTTTAAGAGCCAACAGGCACCTTAAAAGCCTTTGCTGTCAAAAAGTAAGAACTGATTGCTGACTGCTTTTTGGGAGGGGGTCCCTTTGTCTCTCCTTGACAGCTTGGTGAGCAGCAAAGAAGCCGCTGACATGTCGGTGGGTGCAAGCCCAGGTGTGTAATTAGAAATGCCTCACTGTCCAAATTCAGATGCTTTCCTAACACAGCACAAGTTACCTGTTGCTGACAGCGCTGTTGACCCTATCTGGCAAGTGCCCCCAGTCTGGTTTTACTTACTGAAAATAAAAAGAAGTGTATGCAATGTCAATTAAGGAACCATAGCCAAATCAGTGGGCTCAGCCACAGAGGTACACAGCAGCATGCGGTGCACTCCTCCACTCAAAGAGAAGAAGGGTCACAAAGTGAAGACTTTGAACTCTGGATTCAGCATAACCAACACCTCCAACAGCATACCTGATAACCACATTTAAAATGTTTTTATAAACCTTGAAATTGTTGTCCGCTTTCTTCCACCACCCACACACAGGAATGACACAGGGCTAACATGGTGCTGTCCCCTGCCCTATCAGCAGCTCTCTGCACGTCTTTGTACGTGCCACACAAGTCATTGTTTTTAAAATAATACTGTTCTTCAGCATGTCATACCCAAGACCTCATTTTCAGGGGAGTCGAGAATCTAATTCTTCCATTCACTTCCGTCTGATTCAGAGACATTGGTTTATGTCTTTTCATAATTCTGCACGTTCCCAAAACACGCTGGGGCTCAATTCTGTGTAACAAATTTCTGACCTGAACGGAAGGATGGTATTTAAGTATACAGCATACATAAGTTTTATTATTTACAAAGCTGCATTGGGAACACAAAGATCTGGGCATACCCAATCACTTTAACAGACTTTGAACACTGGAACATTTCTTATTAATGTCCCCAAACATACAAGAGCAATGGTCTAAAGGTGCTTCTAATTAAGGCTCAGATCGAGTCAAACGATTCATCTCGAATTCACTTCACTTCATCTACCACCTTTATCTCTGACGGCCAGACAGCTTTTGGCATATTTTCATCCAAGAACCTGGGAGATTCCATTCAAAGAAGAAGAAAAATACATTGGCTGGTTGGAGGTTGAACTGGAGGCTGAAGTCACTGGGATAAAGAGATAAAGAGCGAAAGAAAGCAAGAGACTCATGTCAGAGGAGAGGGAAAATACAAGACAGGCAGAAGACAGAAGAAGGGCAGGCAACCGCCACCTGTAGGGGAAAAAAAGAAAAAGAATTGATTACAAAGCACTCAAAGAGCCCACAGCCATGAAAGCGAAGGAGGGACTGGAAGTGACACATGGCGAAAGGGAAGAACCTGATACCATTCAGGTAACTGTCTCAGCTTTGAGCACAATCTCAGGAAGAAAATTTTCAAAGGGAAAGCAGTCAGCAATGAAAAACCTACGAGGCAGAGCAGAACAAAGCAATACAAGGGATACAGAGGAATGAAAAGCATGGGGACAGGTGAAAAGAGCATAGTGCTACAGGAGAACTTGCAGTGAAAGGGACAAGGACGGAAAGCCGATGGAAATGATGCTCAGTAGAAAAAGCAGCCTCGCAGGCAAGCAGCAAGCTTCTTTCCGGCCTCTTTATGAACACTGGCAGAGAGGAAGAACATGTCTGAGACACAAGAGCAGGGCCTTACTCATTTGTTTTCAAAAGAGACTTTCTTGACAAGAATTGGGATCTAGACCTTGACTCACCAATTAATTTTACAGTAGCCATCAGGCCTCAGTAAATACCAATCATCGGGCCCCGATGGCGCAGTGAGTCGTGCAAAGGTGCAGCCATTTACTCCTGTGACTCTCCAAGCCCCGGTGACATGGGCTGTACTTTAAATCTGTGAAAATGAGACAACAGCCTCTGGCCTCCAGAGCCAGCTAGTGATTCACACAATTCCTCCACTGCAAGAATATTCTAGTCAATGAAACTACACGAAACAGCAGTCAGATTTAACAAGCACAGACAAATATAGGAAAGACAGTACAGGACAAGTTAAAATTATTTTAAGTAATTGTAATTAAAGTTATGTGAAAAGCCAAAAATCCAAAGAGTTTAAACAGTTTGTGATGTTTCAAGAACTTTAAAATACAAAGAATGTCTTTACAGCACATTAATTAAGTTTTTCAACTAACATGTGAATCAAAGCCTATCCATTTCAGAATATTTGAGATAATGGTTAATGAAAGTGACTAAAAATGTTTATGTGGAAATTCTGAAAGTAAAAGAAATTGGGATTCAGAGCACGCATTTAATCCCAAGTTTAGTTTATACCATCATTATTAATGTGTTTTACGATTTTAGCATAAACATCTTTATTATCTAGGATGGAATGTGGTCTTCGGTTCTCCATTTCTGCCCTTCGCAGACTTCATAAAGCCTTTGCAACTTGACAATTGCAAGCACTTTTTAGTGGAAGCATTATGCATGTCACAGAGATCCCCTCTCTTTCTCTTTTCTGCTCTGAAGCCCCGAAGCCCTCTTACCACACGTGCAGGAACAACCAAGAGGCTTCAAAGACACCAGCCCTGTGCAGAACCATGTCAGCACGCCTGGGTTTGAGGCGCTAGCCCTCAGTTGGAGGTCCACCACCTCTCGGCTCTGAGCCCTCACGCCTGTCCTTCTTTCTTACCTTCAGCTTTCCCTGGTCAGTTACGGCATTTCTGGTACGCGCTCTGGATGTTGTTGCTTTGGGGTGCTTCCGGACCAGCTATGCTAACCCCTGCCTCCCCCCACAAAGATCAAATCACCGGGACAGGCTGCCCAGAGAGGCTGTGGAGTCTCCTTTTCTGGAGGTATTCTAAAAAACGCGCCTGGACGCCGTCCTGCACAGTGTGCTCTGGGTGACCCTGCTCGGCAGGACTGGGGCTGGACTGGGTGACCTTCAGAGCTCCCTGCCCACCCCAGCCGTGCTGCGACGCCGTGAGGTGACGGTGACGGGGCGCGGGGCGGGCGCTGCTGCTTGGGGACGGGGGACGGGGGACGGGGAGGGGGGGGGGGGGGCCGTTGGGGACGCGAGGACGACGTCACGTCTCCGAGTGACGTCACGCCTCGGGGTGACGTCACGGATCGGGGGTGACGTCACGGATCGGGGCTGGGTGACGTCACGGGTCGGGGCTGGGTGACGTCACGGGTCGGGGCTGGGTGACGTCACGGCGGCGCCGCCCTGCCGCGCCCTTACCTGCCGCTGCCCGTCGCCCGCCTTAGCCGGCATGGCGCCCCTCCGCCACGGCCGCCCCCCCGCCGGAAGTTGACTCCGGCAGCCATGGCAACGCGCCGGAAGCGCTGCCCGCGAGCTATTCCCCCCCCTCCCCCTCCGATCTATTCCGCGCTCTGACCCCGCCCCCTGCACACACACACACACCCGTCCTCATGAATATGCAAATGAACGGGGCGGGGCGGCGGCGGCGGACCCGGAAGCGGCGCGGCTGAGTCACGGCGGCGGCGATGAGGCTGCGGCGGGCGGCGGCGGGCGCGTGAGCCAGGAGCCGGGAGCCCCCCGCCGCCATCCCGCCGCGTCCTCCCGCCCTCCTTCCTGCCCTGCCCTGCCGCCACCATGATGGAGGAGATAGACCGGTTCCAGGTGCCCGCCGTGCGCGCTGAGATGCAGCCGCTGGTGAGCGGCGGGCGGGGGCGCGGCGGGGCGGGAGCCGCCGCTTGGCTGCTGCCTGCCCTCCTCCCCCCCCCCCCCTCCCCGGGGGAACGGGATTGGGATTAGGGAGGGGAAAGCGGGCTGGCACCGGGGCCGTTACATAACGGCCGTCCCCTGCTGTGTCATGGCGGAGGGGAGGGGAGGGGGGGCGGTGGCCGCCCCGAAATGTGCCCCCCTCCCCCACGGGTTGATGCTCGCCGAGAGGCAGCGGGAGGAGAGGGGGGAGGCGCGGCCAGCCCCGGGGGCTGACAGCTGGCCGCCCGGTAGCTCACGGCTGCCTGCGGTCGTGTGGCTGCCTTGCTCTGGCGCCGAGGGCTTGCTCCCGGTGCCGTGCAGCAGCTGCGTGCGAGCCCCGGGGTGTGTGTGTCCGGCCCTGCATCCTGCCTGGCGAACGTCCTCCTCCTTCCCTGCCTTCCTCCCCTCCTTCCCCATCTTCCTCCCCTCCTTCTGCGTCTCCTCACGGCCCCCTCAAAGCCCACGACCTGTTGGCATCACCGTCAGGGCGGGTGGCTGCGGCGCACCAGCTCCCGTTGGCACCCGGAGGGAGCAGATCCCGTCCCAGCACCCGACTGTGCGGGGTGAAGCCCTTGGGCAGGCGCGAGGGACTTGACCGAAATGCCCGTGCAGATCCCCCGGCAGCGGGAGCGAGGCTGGTAGCGGCAGGTTCGTGTTAGCCCTGCAGGTGCTCCCGAGGCTCCTGGGGTGTCGAGCTGTTGGCTGTCTAGAGTCGGTGTCTGCGCCTTGGTTTCTTGTGGCAACCAGTGTTTATCAGCTAAATAAAAACTGAGGACGCAATAATCGGCTTGTGAACAGAAAGGCTCCTCTGTGTTGGTCTCCAGACTGGTTACCTCACAGCGACAAGAAAAGGCTTTGGTGACAAATTATGGAAATAGTTTCAGGCTGATCTTTTTTTTATGGTTTGGTTCTTTAGTTGGTAACCTTTGTGGTGGGAAGAGAACTGTCCCTGCAGGCTGCTGGGGACTTGCTGCATGCTTACTGTGAGGTTTTGTTGAGCATGGTGAGGCTGGCCCATGTTATGCCTGCTGGTGAAGGCAGTGGGCATACTAGTGAGATGAGCGAGTTTGGAAGAGCAGCTGGCAAACCAAAAAGCCGAAACTCTTAAATACTTCCCAAAGCAGTTGGGGTTTCTTATGCCCAATAAAATTCCATAATAGTAGAGGGTTGGAAATGGTATTTGCCTGCACGTTTGTGTAGACAGAGTGGGCAGAACCTGAGGAGGTGACTTGGTCCAGCCCAGCTGTTTCAGGATGGGATGGTATATCATGCAGCAATGGTAGTAAGCTTAAGAAGGTTTCCTTCCCCTCTTCGGCTGCCAAAATTATGAAAATTTCACAAAGGAATTTCACACATTTAAAAAAAAAATAAAAATACTCTGAACACAGCTAAAGGAGTTTTTTTTTTTCCCTAGGCTTCAGGGTTTCTTTTGGCTTTTAACTAATAGTGTTCATAGTGAAAAAGCGTGCATGCGAGGGACTGCTGCAGTGAGTGGATGGTGTGGGATGCTTCCACGTGCCTGGGAAGGCTGGCATCAATCTCGGGAATGGGACAGAGCAAGTCTGGTACAGCATTTCCAGCGGCACCACCTGCTTGTAGCTCCTGGTCAGCACCTGGCATGCAAGCACTGGTGATCGCAAGGCTCCTTGCACTTCAGAAGCTGGCTGGGGTTTGTAGTGGTTTGCTTGGGTGGCCAAATTCTGCCCCATGCTGCTGCATTGTTCTACGGCAGCTACTGCTTGTCCCATTCCTCTTCTTCTCCTTACTTCCTACCCCATCCCATGTTTTTAAGTACAAAATAACCCGTGCGTCTCAGGACTGTTTTTTTTCCTATCCTCAGTGGAAAAGCTTCAAATTCCACCTTCCAGGGCCAGTGGTCTGTGCAATGTTGAAGGCTGAAGGAGTCTAGCACTGTTTTCCACATCCAAAGGGCTGAGGTAGAAGCTTGTTTTCCAGGTGTGACGTGAGAGCCAGAACTCTTCAAATTTAAGAGATAGGTACAGCTGGGAAATGCCTAAGGAAAGCCATTCTCAGAACATAGTGTTTCTAATCCCATAAGTATCCAAACCTGCCACTGATACTGACATTATTGATCGGTTTTCTGTCAGGGGTGACAGAGTTGACAAATGGTGAAAATATTTTAGGTTGTTCTTGTGGTTGTTTGGTTCTGTAGCTTCTAACTCTTGTGTTGGGGAAATAAACCTGTCCATACAAGCTGATGTGGACTTGTTCCATGCCCTACTGGTGTGTATGTTTGCCAAGCACAAGTCTTCATCTTGGGAGATGTCAAAAGCCTCCCGGGCCGCTGTCTCTGGGTGGCACTGCTTGAGCTGGGACTTGGAGCAGGTGACCTCCAGAGGTTCCTTTGCAGTGGTTCTGCACTAATGTCTGGCGTCCATGGAGTGCGCATCATGACACTAACAGTACTGTATTCCCTGAGCAAGGGCAGAGTACTTGGCCCATCTATGACTTTTTGCCCAATTCCTTAAAGTTCAAATGTGTTTGGAGGGGGAACCTAGCCTCATGTACAGCTAAGGGTTGCGTTGGTGCCTTAGTGCAAGGCTTAGGGCTTCACCTAACTGGAGCTGTGTGGAGCATCACTTGCTCTGACAAAGCGTGCTGGGATCTCTGGTTGCTGCACGTTGCTCCTAGCTAATAATGGGGTTGGTCAGGGGTTGTGTTGCAGAGCAGAGAAGTGTTTGTTCTGCAGGGTGCGTGCTGGCCAGCTCTGTTGTGATTCCCATAACCTTCTCATCAATTGCAGTGTTGTGGAGCTAGGAGGGTGGGCAGTCATTTCCTCCTCTCTTCAGCCTGTTTGGATAAAAAACACCAAGTCAGACGAGCTGCCTTGATTCTGCTCGACCTCTGCAAACATGGATTATGAGAACTGCTGTGTACTAATGCTGACCCAAGAGAAGGTTCAGTGCAGGACTTAAACAAGAGGGATTTGCTGCAGAGAAATGGACAGGATGCCCTACAGACCCTGGATCAACATTGGCAAGTCATAGGGCAGGACAAGGCCCAGTGTTTCACATATCTGCAAGATGTATTATTCTGCATGTCTTGATATAGAGGCGCAATTCAGTACACATTCCTTCTGGAACACGTGTGGCATCTTTCTGTAAGATTGGAATGGTTTTGATTCTGATTTCCTGTCTTGGATACTGGTGGCTCTTGACTTCCATCCCCAGAGTACCTGCCCCTTCAAGTTAATATACTAATTTTCCTGGGGTTTTGTTTACTCCTAATACTTAATATCATGTGTTTCCTATCAACATGATGCAAGCTCAACTGTGGAAACTCTGTTCTCTTTAATTTCTCTTTGATCTCTGTCTGGTCACGATCCTTCTGATCCTTCTCCACAAAAAGGGATTTCTTCAGTAGCTGCTGGGCAGCAGGTTAGTTTCAGAGAGCCAAGTTCCAACATTGCTGGGGTGCGTGATGTGATAAGGCCTGAAATGCGGTATTTCTGAGACACTTAGGCTCTATGGGTAGCTATCTTTGCTGATGTGGCTGGGATTTGATGTGTCAACTTGCAACCAGAGAAACACTGCAAGCCTTTTGTTGCATTGTTGTGATGATTGGTGTGGGTTTGCTTTCTCCAATGGCTTTTTTTTTTTTTTTATGGAAGGATTCATAACACTTAATTCTTGTTGTAGAGGTAGGTATTAAACAGAGGCAGAAGTGGAGGGACATGTGCCCAGTGAGGATGCCCCAGAGGAAGAGCATTAAAGTAGTCTAGAATAGGAATGGGGCAGCCTGTAATCATATGTGGACCTATCCTAACAAAAGTTCAGCACAGGAACCTTACTACATGCTCTTCCTGTGACTTAGAAGCTTGTTGTGTTGGCTAAACTCCTGCAAAATCCTTCCTATTTCTGTTAGAATGGAATGTACCAAGCACAGTGCAGTGGGGTTGTATCTTGAATTTTGGCGGTATGTGGAAACCCTCCTGAGCCCGGCTGGTGTATGGTGGCAAACTGACAGATGACAGTGTTGGATCGCACATCGTTCCTGTACGATAACGCAGGCAGTTGCTGTTCTTAGCACGGAAATGCAAGTAGAATAAAAGTGCATTTGCCCACATGGCATCGGCACCACTTTTCCTGAGGAAAAAGCACCTGCCAAAATGCAGCAGCTTCAGAGGAGCTTTTCCGCAAACTGCTGAGACTTTGGCTTGATTGCTGGAAGTGGCAGCTGGAACACAGTATTTTAATTTCCCAGTTCTCCACCTGCTTGAAAAATGGAACTCTCTGCAGAGAAATTGGGCTAATGGTCTTTATATCTACTTCTGAAGTGTTGTGGCCGGGCTGGTTACTCTCAGAGGTTTGCCATGCTGTGGGGCATTGGGTTGGCAGCTCGAGTTGTGTCCGCTAAAGCTGATCAAAGGATTTCAATTAGCCACATCCTGCAGTGATGCTGATGGCTCTCTAGTTGAGATGCTGAATCCACACTGATCCTGGAGGTGCAAAATTTCCAGAAAATTCAAAAGATACAGAAGTTGCATTTCCATATGCCTTTTCTTGAAAATTTGTCTTTTTTCTGTTTTTGGTTTCTATATACTGGGTACTTAGTTTTTCAAAAATGAACTATAATTTCAGTTAGCAGACAGCATGAGCATTCAGCATGCTTATAAAATCTACATTCTTAGTTTCTGGAAATATTGACTGTCTCCTGTTAGGGAAGTTGTGCTGTGTTTTAAGATCTTTTTTGTTTTGCCTGATGCACCTCTAAAATAAGGAGAAAACTGAAAATAGAAAAGCAAGAGTTACTACCACGCAAAAAGAAAGGTTATACCTGTAGGGCTTAGAAATGGTATGTTAATGTAACATTAGGTCTCAAGTGCAACTAGACAAGAAACTCATCTTTCTAGAAGGAAAAAGATTCTAAAATGAAAATGTCATCCCTATGTATATTCATGGTAATGTAGCCCAGGGGTTACAGAGCTATATGTTTTGTAAATGCCTACAGTACATGGGACTTGTAATGGCTCAGTACTGCAAGTTCTGAAATATTTCTATTTCAAATGGTCCTTCTTGTAGTTAGACAGTCTGACTTGATGTGCTGTGATGTCATTTATAGCCGGAGTCTTAAGAATGATCTTCCTGAATACTTTGGTTCTGTCATGGTTGTTGTCCCCCATTCTGTATCAGGTCTTTGGTGCAGAGGTACAGGAGCAATCTCCTTTTTCCCCCAGGCCGTGGAAAAGCTCGAGCAGTTACTCTAGCACCGGCTGTGCTGAGGGATGCAGCTGCTGCTGTCAGAGGGTGCAGGAGTGCTGGCTCTGCAGGCTGCTTCCTCTTTTCCACTTCTTTGCACAAACTCTTAAACGTAGCTCTTCTGTCAGTCATGTTGCAAGATCCCTTCATGAGCGAAGAAAGGTGTTTAAAAAGGGGCACTGTGAACTTAATGAAGAATTAAACCTGCACAGCCTCCTCTAGGGATTCTTCCATACCTCCCAGGAGCTTGTTATCTGTAGCTCGACGTTAATATCTACTCAGACACCAACTCGTGGTACAGAAAAAGCCATACGCTCTCTCTGCCAGTAGTAACGGTAGGTCTGTAAGGAAGCAGACAAGGTGAGCAAAATGCCAGGGCGAGAGAGGAAAACAACGTGTGCCTTTAATTCTGCAAGCCTTCATTCAAAGAAAGCTCTCTGCTCACCTGCAGGGCTGTAGGGCATATGTGGCCTCCCTGGAGCTGCCTCTTCCTTGCTGTCCAACTGAAGATTCAACTTGATAAGAAAAGAGGAGGGGACCCTACAGCTGGCCTTACCTATGGGGTAGGAGGTAAGTGGGGAGCTGGCTAAAGGCACAGCAGGGATTCAGTCAGTCACGATGGCGTGCCTGGTTTTTGCAGACATTTTAAGACCTTGGCTGGAGCAGTTGTCTTTCTGCTTCTGTTCAGATCAATTATCTGTCACTTTCCACAGACAGTCTGCAGAAATGTGTCTGCGCTTTCACCCCATGCTGCACACGCCATGTATCTTCTGTGAAGCCTTGCACCATTTTGAATATAAGGTCCCAGTGGGGTTATTCAGAATCTGTCACTAAAATTGACATCTTAGTGATGCAGCCACTTGCAACGAGTAAATCCGTCAGCTCCAGCTCTAACCCTGTGTAGTCCTCCTGACCATTATTCTTCTTTCTGAGGTTTAAACTGTAATCTTGTTCAGTGGATCGGTGTCCATTTTTGAGCATGTAATAAAAGGCAAGCATTCACTTCTCAGCTTTGACCCCGAGGACAGGGAGTTGGAGTGAATAAAATCATAGGTGGAAATTTTCTTCAGTTTTGGAGACAGCCTGCTGGGGAGTCTGCATGGTTTTGGGACATACCCACTATGAATTCACAGGATAACAAGGCTCATCACTTCTTTGGGAAGAAATGCCCTCTTAAATACATGTGGCGTATGCTGGCTATACCCTTTTTAGGGTGCTTTTACTAGTGGGTTGCAAAGTCCTCTTGGATACAGACAGAGAGAAGTTTGTTGTTTCCATTAGTAAAGCTGAAGGTATTCTTTTGTAAAGAAGACTGTCGTCCCTCTGAAGATGGGCTAGTGAGATGCAGTTTCTTCACCCCAATGTCAAGACCTTATTTATTATCCGGAAGGTAAAAGGGAGAGCATTATTTATGTTGTAGAGCTATTCCTGTAGTATTGGCAAGCTGTCTAGTGAAGATGCAGCTGCTGCCTGTAAGCAAGTTATTTTGCTAGGATGTTCTTAAGTTCTTCACTGAACTTGCTAGGTTCTGCGTATCTGCAGCTTTATTACAGAGGTTGACAAGCTGTCTGCCTGGAGTTAGTGGAGAAAGCCTAAATAAAGCTGTGGAGTAGGTCAGGACATCAAATAACTAGCCACCAAGTAACTCTTGTTGAAAAGTCCCATAACCCAGCACTGTATGCCTGTTGGACCACTTCTTTTAGACTGTACACTGTGTAGGTAGATCAAACCTTTCTCATCAGCTGTTTGGGAACTACTTTGCTCACGCGCTTCTTAGAGGTTGCTTCCAGAAAAGACTGTTGGATCTTTCCTGTCAGACTTTGGTTTCCGTTGGCATTCAGGGCCCTCAGACACCAATCCTTTCTCCCTGCGCATGGTATGATGTGTCATCTCGTGCTTGTCTGACACTGTTTCTCTTGCTATCTATTCAGTGTCCTTCCTGAGCTAGGATTCATTAATACGAGCAGCTGACCTTTGGGGCTCTGCAGCATTCAGTCTAATAAATCCTGTAGACAGTCTCTTTTCCTAAGAACCCAAGCACGGCAGTGATATTCTAATGATCATCATTTCTCTCTGTCTTGTGCGTTTTGCTGATTACATGGGAATGTAGGTTAATGATTTAGTACACTTGTATTCAAATAAGCTGTGTGCTTACACTGTGTCTTGTCTTGGGTTTTTGTTCATATGCAGCCCCAGGTGAGAACAAACCATGGTTTCTGTCTCGGTGTCAAAGATGAGATCTTCCTATGTTTTTAGCCAAGCTAGTTCTAGGATCACAACTTCTTAGAGCACACAGGTCTAATTCTGTTAGAGATGAGGAGATAAGGGGATTCAAATCCATCCAAAAACCTCTAAATGTTACCAGTGGCCTGTTTGAGTTTGAAGGGCTTCACCTGCAGTGGTTGACACGGTAGTAGAGGAGTGTACTATCTGAGTACTCAGTGGCTTACTCTCAGTGGTAGTAGCCTGATTGTGGGGTTTAACTTTTAATCTGAAACTTGTCTTGTAGTCAGTAGCTACAAGTAGGTTGGGGTGTGGTAAAGGATGACTTCTAAAATTGTTTCTGAAGTCTGCAGAACCTGAACGTCCAAGGAGCTGTCTGAACAGATCAACCTTCTGAGAAACAAGAGAGGGAGGAAGAGCTGTCTGTTTTGCACGGGGAGCATGCTGTTCATTGAAAGGAAAAACCAAGTAGGAATGTTCCTGACCAGAGACTGGATTTAAATCTGCTCTCTGGCAGGATCTTATGACTGATGCTTCTAAAAACAATACGCTCTTCTGTGTGAAAGCATGATCTTTTCATCCACATGCACATGATGCAGATAGAAAATGTCATCTCTGGTGGCTAGAGAAGTCCCTCCAGCTGAGCACCATACAGACACAGGGCTCCTGTAGGCCCTGCTCTGTTATCTGGGGCATGGAAAGGGGTCTCAGCTGGTAATCATACTGATGGAGCAAAACAAGTGACAGTTCACACTTACCGGCATGGCCTGTGCCATTTTCAGAAGGGGTCTCAGGTATGGACAAATGTACAGTGAGTGTTCCTGTGGCACAGCTTCCCCTCTGCTTCCCCTTGCCGTTGTTGGGGACAGCTTTGTTCCACTGGCAAAATGGAAGCACAGCTGGGGTCATCAAAATGCCGTTGCATCTTTAGACATAGCACTGAGCCCTAATGGTTGCAAATGTGGATTTAGTTTGAAGGCACGGTGCCTGAGCCTTGGTTTTCGTAGTGGCTGCGTTTGGGATACACGTGGAATAAAAGAAAGCCGAATACAACATCCCTCGAGACAAGCTGCAGGAGAGAGTCAGAATACGTGGACTCTGATCTAGAATGAGTCTTGAGATCTTATGATTTAAGCTGTTTAATAAAAGATGGAACAATAGTGGAAGTGGTTTTCAGTTAATAGTGCAAGTGATGAACGTTTAACAAGTGCCTTATAGGATCTACATGATATGGAAGCAGGAGAAAAAAAGCTTTTATAAGTTTAGGATTCCTAAACTCTAGGTAATTTTGCAGCAGAATTACGATGCAGTCCAGGGGAAGATTTAACTATCCATCTTTCTCCGTGCCAACCACTTTCAGGTCTGTGGGTCTGTCTAGGTCTCTGTAACCCTTCTTTATCTAAAAGAAAAAAAAAAAATCCAATATCAGTCCTGAGAATAGCTGTGGGAACAGCATGTTCACGGGCTTTAAAGATGGAGGTCACCTAGCCTGCTGGAGCATGTAAAAGCTGCACTTGCATTGTGTTGTTGGCAGTTCATAATCCTAGGGGAAGCTTCTAGCTAGTGTGACTCAATTTCTGTATATCTGCATATGTCAAAAGTTGGGTTTAGATTTCAGTTTTGGTCACCAAACTGGGATTGAGGGAAATGGGTATGGCAAAGGAGTTACAGGAAGTCCTACCTTTCTTGCAAATGTTAGGATACTTGCACTGAGATTTAACTGGCAGGAATTGCTACTTTGGGATGTTAATGCAGGGCCTGAATGTATAGTCTGGAATTTTTCAAAGCACTAGTGATTCTTCTGCTGCAGCGATGGAGTAAAAAAGGCATAGTACTCCTTTTCAGTTATTCCAGCAGAGCCAAACCCTTCAGTGGATATTCTTTATCCAGCATATCACAAAAGCACTTCTCCATGAAAAGAATATCTTGTAGCTCTTGCAAAAATTGGGGCAAAGTGGTTGTGAAAATAACCAAGATGATCCATGCTGTGCATGTAAGAATTATTATAAAGAGATTATCTGGTTATGGGAGAATGCTTCATTTGGATTATGTAGCTACGTATAATTTATAAGCCATGCTTCTTCAGAAAAAGTTTCCTCATGCTGCAGTGGGAAATGTCAGACATGAGCTTTTATTAACACTAAGGTTCTGTATTTTTAGCATTAAATTCTTTAAGATTAATCTCTGGATTTGGGGAAAAAAATCTTTAGGTTGAGAGCAACCCAGCAAAAAAATGTTTGTCTCCCCAGGTTCACTGGTGTTACACTTCAGGAATCTGCAGGTGTTTTTGTTTTAATTTGCAGAGGTGTGAAGCTTGCTGCTTGGTTTGTGGCTATAGGCTGTCTCAGTTTGACAAATGTGGTGTATGTATATATGACAAACTCTTTTCAGTGACTAGGATTCTGGTCGTTGATCAGTCTGGGTGTGAGATGGAGGATGTATGTGCTAGTGTTGCCAAGGCACCGGCTGTTTTCAACTCTGCTCTATAATCTAGTAATCCACAATGTAGACTCTAATAGTGCCAGTGTTTTCCCTTGCTTGTCCATTTGATTAACCCTGGAAGCAATATTTAGTACAAATCTGCCTGTGTAGAGGTGCTGTTCAGAAGAGGTAGTGGTGAATGTCCTAGCAAAAGCCTAGCTGGAGGGGCACAAGGTGCTCATACTGGCATGAGAGATGTGTATTTACTGGCTTACTTTCCTTGCCTGTTCTACGGTTCTGTGATTCTGTTTTATGAGCAAAAAGTTTGCTTTTTTTTCTTAATAAGGTATGGCAGTTTGGCAGTGGCTGTAAAGCTAAGTGACCATTGATAATTTCGCTAAAATGAGTAGATAAATTCTGTGTTAAGCCTTCATACTTCCCAACTTCCAAGTCCGCACCTGATTATGAGTTTATTCTTCTTGACTGCACAAAGTCCTGATAGCTCTGGCAAATGTTCTTATTTGGTTTGAGGATCAAACACTTCATTTTATTTTCTGACTTATTTTCTGTGGAAGACTAGTCAGAATTATAAGACGTGTTGTGAGTTTTTTGTTTTGTTTTTTTTTAATAGATACATAGCAACCCAAAAACAAGTCCTGATGTATTTCCTTGTTGGCTGCCTCTTTCCAGGCCAGTTGTTTTGGTGTGGATTTTTTTGTTGTTGTTTGTTTGCTTTTGAGAGATTTTCAAATGGCCACTGAAGTCTGGCTTGCCTTGTTAATGAATAGCTGGGAGAAAGCTAAATGTTTTTTACCACAGGTATTTCCCATTGGTATCGAGGCTGGTAGATATTGCGGAAGAACCTGCCGGGAGACTTTGCATAAATTCAAAACTCATTAACATCACAGGGAATTACTAGCAGTTGGTTGCAATGGTGATAAGGTTTTCATGCTGACACATGGAGAGCTGGGAGGCATGGCTGAGGCAGGCCTATTAAATACCACTCCAAATTTGACCTTCTGAAGTATATTAAACCCTTGCTGGGATTTTTATTCCCTTGTTATCAGGAACTTCTTTTGGTTTAGCAGAGTTGAGGAACCTGCTCTTAACGGTCTGGAACGCTACTTCAGGCTGTGATCTTAATTGATAAACATGACATCCTTTAATTTTTCAAGTCTGAAGTCAATTCATCCTTTTTGTTATGCAAAAATAAAGATGCTTTTCTTTGGTTATTACTGTGGCACAGGACTTAATTCTGTTGATTGCCAATGATGTTAAACAAATTCCGCTTTGCTGGTAAATCATTCCAAATATAATGGGCATCACTTACTAATGAGTATTTTGGTAATTGCAGTAGTGCTTGCCCTGCCTTTTCTTCTGGAATAACTTCCAAGATGTGTTTTCAAATAGTAGGTTTAGCTGGATATCTGCCTGCTCTTCAGAGACAGGGCTGCTTTGCCAGCAGGTTGTGGTGCTACACCTGCTGTCCTGCAGTGATGCTGAATGCTGTTAGGGATCTAAGGCTACAAAGACAGTGAAGGGTCCAGAGGGGAAGATATATGAGCAGCGGCTGAGGTCCCTTGGTTTGTTCAGCCCAGAGCAGAGCAGGCTGAGGGGAGGCCTCATGGCGGCCTGCAGCTCCCTCACAAGGGGAGCAGAGGGGCAGGCGCTGAGCTCTGCTCTCTGGGGACAGCAACAGGACCCGAGGGAACGGCATGGAGCTGGGACAGGGGAGGGTCAGGCTGGGGGTTAGGGAAAGGTTTTGCACCCAGAGGGCGGTCGGGCACTGGGACAGGCTCCCCAGGGCAGTGGTCACAGCACCGAGCCTGCTGGAGTTCAAGAAGCATTTGGACAACACTCTCAGACATAAGGTTTGGTTTTTGGGTGGTCCTCTGTGGACCCAGGAGCTGGACTCCAGGATCCTTGCGGGTCCGTTCCAACTCAGGATATTCTGTGGTCCACCACTGCCACCAGAATCCTCTCAAACTTCAAGAGTTGCACATGTGGAAATAACATTTTTTGCTCAGTCTGCTAAGAGCTGTGTCAGTTGTCACCTTATATTGTTAGGTCAGATTTTTCAAAAGCTGGCTGGCTCTCTTTTTCTGAGCTTCCAGGTAAGTTTTGCTGTGTTTGTCAGCATGACCTTCAGATGATAACTCAATTGCCTGCCCACAGCCAAAGTCTATTGTAAGCGAGCACTGTCTGAGCTAGTTTTGTTCTAGGTCAACTGGTACGAGCAGTGCTTGGGCAGTGAGCATGTATAGTGCTCTAAATCAAAGCTACTTGGTTGGTTTTCAGTAATGTCCTGCAAAAATGTTCTTCAGCCAGGTCCTCTATACATCTGTCCCTGTTTGGGGTCATTTCAAGTGCTGGAGCATGGTGAGATGTGCTGCTCCCTTTGGCAAGGCAAGAGACACCTAACGAACATGGCTAATATGAGATAAAAAGCATTTATGGTTTGGATTCAGATTAGCTCTGTTCTAAATGGTGCCAACAGTTCAAGTCACGTACTTCTCTTAAAGGCTAGAGCAACCAGATGGATGTTTTTGGAGGCTATTTAAAAACCACTTTTTATTTTGCAGAAGTTTTATTTATAACTGGAAATGTGAAATCTTAAAGAAGAATTGTTGCTGATGTATTTTACCCACTTGTTAAAGGTTTTGTCTGAATTTGTCCTGTTTCTACCTGCTACTGTTTACAGGTATCTTGATAATCCATCTACACTAGAATGAAGAAAGGCCTAATAAACCACTAGGGTTTATTAAAAATTGTTTTACTGCTTGCTGAAGTGTATTAAGTGGTTCTGTAAATCTGGCCTTCTTTCAATTTAGCAGAGCACCTGGAAAGCTACCAACCATGTCCAGTGGATGTTTCAGTGTGATTAATGTCTCCTGACTTGGGTCACTGCTTTGAAGCTCACCTGGGTTTGTATCAGGAAAGAGCAAAACCTTTACTTAGAGCAGAGAGGTGTGCTGAGCAATGAGCGTAGATTAGAAGCTCTACATGGAAAACAAAGGTGTCTTCCAGGATGAAAGTTTCAGTCCCTGAGGTCTCATATGGGGGGAGAGAGAATAATGTCTTAAGGAGCTGTTACCCCATGGTGTGACTCCAGCACAGCAAAAGCCTTCATGCTCTCTGCTGCAGGTGTTGGGCAGTCTTCAGAGCTGGCTGAAAGGCAGCATAGCTTCCAGTTGCTCAATGGTCTTGAACTAGAGTCTGTGTGTCCCCTAGCATATGAAAGACCAACACTAGACTTTTTTGTACCTTTTTTATATCTTTATGTTTAAAACAAACAAATAACAAACACCATAGCCATTTGAAATGGCATCAGAAATAAGTGTTGAGAGTAATTGTGAGGCAAGGCGGAGGGCTTAACATATTTGGATCCGGAGTACGCCAAGTACAAGTGTCAAAGTCCTAAGTCCTGTTTTTAGCCTTTAAAAAGAGGCTTTAAGTGATACGCCATCAGGGTTGTACTGATGCACCTTTTTCTTCAGGAACACTCTAGTGGAAATAAATCAATTACTCCACCTGTCATTTCAGCCCTACTATCTTAAAAGAGCAAATTAGTATTACCATGCATAGTTGCCTTCAGTAATGGCAATTGCAGACTTTTTGAAAATGGATGGTCTTGTAGCTTTGAGATCTGAGTGGGGAGTGCTGTTTAAATATAACAACTCGCTGTACCTTCAGCTATGAAAGTGCAGCAAAGGAAATGGCAGCTTAGGTCTGTTCTTCGGGAGCTCAATAGAAATGATAGGTCAAAACTGGACTTCTTGTGTTTTGTTTCAACCTCTGCAGGCAGCCAAGCACCACACAGCCGTTCGCTCACTGTCCCCAGGTGGAATGGGGGAGAGAATGGGAAAGGTAAAAGTGCAAGAACTCATGGGGTGAAATAAAGACAGTTCAGTATGTGAAGCAAAATCTGTGCATGCAAGCAAAGTAAAACAAGGAATTCATTCAGTACTTGCCAGCAGCAGGCAGGTGTTCAGCCGCTTCCAGGAAAGCAGGGCTCACCACGCATAATGGTTTCTTGGGAAGACAAACAACGTCACTGCAAATACCCCTCTTTTTATCCTCCTTTACCCCAGCTGTTATTGCTGAGCGTGATGCCATATGGAGTGGGACATCCCTTTGGCCAGTTGGGGTCAGCTGTCCTGGTTCTGTCCCCTCCCAGCTCCTTGTGTACCCCTGGCCTCCTCGCAGCATGAGGAGCTGAAATGTCCTTGGCTCCGCGGAAGCACTGCTCTGCAACCACTGAAACATGGGTGTGGTGTCAATATTGTTCTCATCCTTAATCCAGAACATCATATGAGCCTCCACAGAGAAAATAAACTCCATTCCAGCCAAAACCAGGACAATTTGGAAACAGAGTGCTGCAGTTCTCAGGTTGCTACAATTGTGTAAATGCAGTTAAAATTAATCTGTACCAGTATTAGTCTTCCTGTTTTACCTTATTGTAGCTTTGGTTTCAGAGATAATTGCATGTCATAAGTAGGCAGGATCCATATGTGAATAAAACATGGTGTAGTTGGATGCTGGAAACTGCAACACCTCCAGGGGCTCTAATCAAATTTGGTGAGCTCTCAGTGGGAAAGACACCATAAATAAGCGAGATAGCATACTGTGCCCATCTCTTTCTAGATACTTGCCATTGCAGGGGACTTGCTGACAGCTGTACAGAGTTGTGCCTGTGAACTGTTAGCAGTAGCTTGCTCTGCTGTTGCAACCCATCATGTGTTGGTGTCTTGCCCAGCTGTCCTAGCTTTGGTATCATTTTGTTATCCTGAGGAAGCCTTTTTGCTTTTGTTACTTTCTGTGCAGCCAGACAGCACAGGTCTCCTCACTGGTGTTGATAAAATTCTCCCACTAGCTATTGTGATTGGATGTTAGATGGAAACTTTTATTTCAACTTCTCTCTCAGTGGTTCCTCTCCGCCTGCCCCTGAAGTCAAACTGAGAAATAAGAGATAAAGGCGAAGCCTATATATTTGATTTCATTCAAAGCCTCAGTTGGTAGGTTTCTGGGAGGAGCAGCTTGAAGTCTTCCTTGAAGTCTGCCTCATTACCAGATTGGCACAAAGGAATGCTGAAGATTTGCACAGCTGGTGGTAGAGAGCAAGTTTACCTTGCATGTTCCTCTGGGTCCCAGTAACTTCTTGTTTAAAAAAAAAAAAATAGGCCATGATTAGTTCTTTCTTGGGACACTGAGCTTCACTCCAATTTTTCACTCTTCCTCAGATGCTAGATGCTAGCTCAGGTGTTCTGCCAAACTTGCAGTGGCTACTGGTATTTCCCTTCCAGTAGCACCTTTAATGGCTGAGATATTAACACTGTGTCGATGCAGGTATCTAAAAAATGACTGCGTGACATCACTCTGGTAACACAAAGTAAATTGTAAATTAAAAAAAAAACACATAGGAAATTGTCTAGGGGTATTAGTGTGCATGATTTTCATCTTAAGGAAACCCAGGTGGTAAATTTAAGTGCAGTGACTTCTTCAGCAATGTCCTTGGCATGTGGTTAAGCTCTGTTTACATGGCTGTATAACTTAGCAGCCTTGCACCTGATGTGGTGTTGCTGCATGCTTCTGTCACTTGTTCCACAGCAAGTTGTGTGGTCGGTCTTGAATGTTATAGCCAGAGATGAGAAATATGTGGCCCTGTGTGCTGGGAAACTCGGGATGTTGACCCACTCCAGTGTCAGGCTGTGCCTCATGCTCCATGTTGGGCAGTTCTTCTGCTAAAGCTTTTGAAAACAAATTCAGGATGCTGGGTTAAAAGTTTCTGGTAAAGCAACTAGCAGGGATTCTTCCTGATCTCCAGAAGAGCTCCCCTTTGTAGTCTGCATCTCTTTCTCACAGCTCAGAGAAGGCTTTCTACAGATTTAGCTATGCTTGTGGTGTACTGGGTCAGGACTTTCCTTACTGGAGCTCATCTAAGGGGTAGCCTTCACCATGCTGAATGCCCTGTGCCCCTTGAATGCAAAGGCCAGGTAGTAGCAGGAGGAAAAGCTGACATTTGGAGTGTGTTCTTCAAAAGCTTTTCCACAGCTTTTACAGAGTGCACTGATGGCTTGTGTGACACATCCTATTTTTAAAGCAAACAGCTCCTTTCTGGAATCCTAATGTCATCTAGAAAATGAGCGAGAGAAATAGCAGCTTTCAGGATTTGGTACATGGATTGGAAAAATTAAGCTGCATTACAAGGTCCAGTGAACAGGAGTACGGACTGTCTCATAGTGGCTTTGTTGCAGGCTTGCTGTCTGCCTAATTATCCAGGCAGTCCAGGGTGGAAGGTAGATGTGGCTCCTTTGCTACCTGCAGGCTTCTGACAAGTTCAGGTAAGCTGGAATAATTCAACATTTGCAGGGCACAGCCTTCCTGTGAAATGTTCTGCTGCTTTGGTGTAGCAGGTGTGCTCTTAGCTCTACACATACACACAGACAAGGTTTTGGGCCACCCCCAAAAGCACGTGTGCAGGACTTGGGGTGTAGGCAGTGTGTGTGGTCTGTAGCCAACAGCTCAGAGTGTCATACCTGCTCAGGCCATCTGTTATAACCCCTTTTGCCAGCTGCAAACAGCAATGTAGGCAATCTTTTTTACACCCAATCTAGTCATGTCCTGAGGAAACGTTCTTCTCTGGCTAAGGTTTAAAAAAAAATATGTACCCAAGGTTTATCCACCATGGGCTGCTGGAAGGGAGGAGTTTTAAAAACCTAACAATCTTTCTCATCTCCTGTGAACTTGTCTCTAGCAAAGAACCATTGAAAATGGGATAAACTTGGACGAGTGGTGGTGGAAGGTTCTAGTTCCGTCCCAAGGTGCCCAAAAAGTAGGTAACAGCTGCAGAAACCTCTGATGAGCAGTTGTATTTTTTGCTAAGTCGTCAAAAGTCTCTTCAAAGCTTCCAGGAAGGAGGCTCAGGGTGGTCTTAGGGTGACACGTCCCCATATTGTACAACTTGTCATCATGATGTATTGAGAAAGTATTGGAGAAGCCCTGCTGTAGTCCTCTCCAGTGGCACACTGGGCTTCTCTGGTCTCTTGTTTCTCTAAAAAAAGCATTGCATAAAAAATTAAGTAGTAACTTCTGTTTTCCAGGGCAAAAGTGAAAGACAGTAGAAAACCGTAAAGCCTTTTTCCCCAGAAGAACTGATCTTTTTTTGTAAAGTTTAAATTTCCTGTATGTAGTGTTGTATTAAGAGCATGACAATTTTGTGGTGCTGTATCTTTATTCTCATCTGAATAACCGCGCCTGTTAGAAAAATAGCTTGTGAACCCGATAGCTGTCCATAAATGTCAGTTCTATGTCAACACAAAACCTCTGATTGGATATGCTCTTGGTTAATATTGATTAAAATTGCAGTCACAATTAAGCAGAGTCTGGTGATGGTGCCATTGTGTTGCTATAGGCAACCAACACATTGTAAACTTACTGAATATTAGATTACATTTTAATGTTTCCATGGTCTTTCTGGTAGAAACAAGGTTTCTTCCCATAGATGAAGACAGCTCTGACAGCCATGTGAGTACACAGAAACAATACTAACAAGATCAGGGATTTCTATTTCTGTTCTCAGTTGATTATTTTTTAATGCCCTTCCACGGTGGAACAGGTTTTCTGTTTAAGTCTCTTTCCTTTGCTTCCTGAGTGATCAGGGGCAAACATATTAGAGCCACGCACTGTTCAGTCTGTGTCTTAACTCAAAATTCACTTTTTAAACTTAAGTTTCAGCAGTGCCTCAGATTCTGGCTGCTTTCTCCCAGTGGAGGTGCTGGCCACCTTCGTGAGAAACCAGCACTGCAGTTGAGGACAAAACAAGACTAAATGAAGAGATTGCTTGTGTCAACTTTCATTTGGAGCTCAGCTCGTGGCTCTTTCTAAAGCAGGGAGATTTCTCCAGCGAAAACAACCCAGAGGAAAATGAATCCTATTGTTGCAATGTTTCCTAAATAAACAGTGTAGGGAACCTGATGGGTCCTAATCGCTAGACACTTGTTTCACAGACAATCTCCAATGTGTTCTTGCAGGATTGATTTTTGTCTTTATACCCTCTGGCTGTTCTCACTGATGTGAGATGGTAGTCAGCTGCCACCGTAGGCTAGACACAGACTTTTGGGATAGCAGTGTGACATCCATATTCCTTTTGCTCCCTGAATAGCCACCATTCCTCTTGTTCTTATAGACAGGATGTTACAAACTGGCTTAAGATGGGATGTACAATTCTGAATCCACTTCACTTTTATATAGACCAGAAGTATATTATGTGGCTGTAAGAGAAATTATAATATTTCTATAACAGTTTTCCCTATCACCTTAATGATATGGCTATGTCTCTTGGCCAATTAAAATGGAATGCAACCATCTCTTTCCATATGAGCAGTAAGTTGTTTTTTTTTCTAATGGGTTTCTTCTGTCTTTCATGAAAGAAAACCTACCCGTGTCTGGGATGAGATCAGATATTATTTAGGAAGTCCTTGGCTTCATGGTGGTGATGGCTGTTACAACCACATGAGAAAATGAATGGGTACGTGGTGCTATTCCCCACTCCCAGGAATACCTGAGAGCGCGTTTGTGCCATGACCATATCAACTACTCCAGCAGAGCACAGAGATTTCTGAATTAAAGTCAAACTGAGCACCTCTATCCAGGCACCCCAGTATGGAGCCCAGCAGGAGTAAAAGATTTGTCCCAGAAGCAGGTAAATTAACCTTCAGTGAACCTTCATGTTTTTCTGATTGCACAGTGAAAATTCTCCTAGGGTAACTTGTTTAAACCTAAGCAGAGCTGTCTTTCTGCTGCATGGCAGTAACTTAGATAGTAGCAAGTAGATCAGAGCTCTGAATTATTTTTTTTAGCTACATGAGAGATCTGCCTCCAAGGCATACAAGAGCGCATGCTGGTCATGCACAGATTGTACTGCCTTATGGTTATAAGTCCTTTTCTTACTAACATACTCAAACTACTTCCAGTGAGGTTACTTGCTGAAAGTCCGGAGGGAGTTTTTTTTGATGTTCACTTAGTCAAATTGAGTTTTTTGGGTCCTAAGGGATGTGTTTTGTAGGTAACTCTGCAGAGAGGCAGTGTGGAAAGCCAGGCACATGTGGTTTTGCTTTTTAAAAAAAAAAAAAAGTATGTGTGTGGGGGGGTTAACTTGACTTATCTTAAGTCATTTGGTGAACTGAACTGTAATTACATTTTCAAGCAATGTCTAAACCCTACAGAATATTGTATAGAATTTCATGGCTTTTCTGTTTGTGCAAGGCACCGATTACTGGGGGCACTCTGGAACTCTTGCCATTCAGTTTCAATACTACTGTTGCTCCCTTTTAAAAAAATAAATTGTCAAGACTGTGTTCTAGGAGAGTAACTTCTGCATCCTGCTGCTGCTGGAAAAGTGTATGAGAACAGGGCAAGCTGTGTAGATTTGGCCTGTGGTATCTGTCCTGTTCTTGAAAGCTTCTTACTCAGTAGACCTATTTTTAAATAGCTTTGATTTCTGCAGGGACTCCTATACTGTCTTATTGCCTCCAGAGCCTAATGCACTAGGAAACCAGTGAAAGACCTCTAAAATACCCTATGAAAGCCATCTGGTAAGAGTCTTAAACTATCTGTATGCCTCGGCTGTGCCTGTAAAATAAGTAAATAAATGGGTGGGCAAACAGGGACTTATGCAAAGAAATCTCCAGATGCTTTTGGAGGGCGATATTTAAAGGAGCAACTACACAGGAGTTATTAATAGATATTTGTTTCAGGACAATTGTATCAAATATAGTAAGTGTGTGAATTAAAATAGAAAGTTCTGCTATACCACTGCTGGGTCAGTGTGCTGTGTTGGGGGGGGAAAAACTGACCTAAAATGTCAGAGCTAATTGATCCGTAGCATTGCTGTAACTTGGTTCTGGCTTTGAGCAGGGTTTCGTTTCCGGAGGGCCGGTAACCTCAGAGGACTGAATGTGCAATGTTATTTCCTGGCCAATCTCTAAGGT